>NC_069500.1:396948357-397245857 GCF_027579735.1 Bombina bombina | reverse complement strand
TAATAATCAGAGGCAAAAAAAGAAACAGGTCATATTTAGAACCCAGGGACCATGGACAGACTGAAACTAAGCCTCCTGAAAAAAAGGCCAGTGTCACCTATCGTCTCCTAAGGGCTAATTCCCAACAGTTATGTTTTTTAATTACACCATAAATGAATCAGCTGTTGATATAAGCTACCTCTGTACACTGGCTTTTAATGATTCACACCTGGTGCATCAAGCATAACAGTTAATATCCAGCAGCACTTAAGGGTTATGTTTCTAAAACTGTTATGGACTTAGGCATATATCTGCCTATCAGCGTGTGGTATTTTTTTATTTTTTTTTAAGTGCTGTGATCATTATCGACCCAAAATATATGTATGCTAAGCATAAGTGGCCAAAATAAGTTATTATCATCACAATGTATAATATTCAGTCATATTAGTCAGTGACTAATATGGTAAGTTTAATTTCCCTCTGCTTGGTGCATAAATAGATGTTACCTCCTTGTGATTAACACACCACTATAATCCATGGCACAATCCAGATATCCCAAACCGATCCAGCACTACAATGCTTCTCTGTCATCATTACAGCAGAATATCCAAAGAAATTCTCAGCAACAACCAATGTTTGCTATCACCAGTCTCTTGTCTCTCCAGGGGACGAGCAATTCGGGCTATGCCCTTCAACTTGGCCAAGGTAAAGGGTGGAGCCTGAAACGTGTGTCACCTGGTGAGACAAGTGGTAAGAAAATGGATGCTTCTAGTGTTATTTAATAAAGTATATAAAAAATGTCATTTTGTTTGTGGGGATATGCCATTAATTTAGATAAGCATAAATATGTTAATGACCATGAAATATTATGTATGCAGTTAGGTTGGACATTCTAATTCTAATTCTACTATTAATTTAAATGCTAGCATGTATTGGGGGCCACAGCTGGCTTATGAACAGAACCAGATAAATTATCTTAAAATCATATTTATATCACTATTTCATTGTGTCCTTGAAGAAAAAAAAAACCTTCATAGAGAAATAAAATGAGCCCTCTTACAGACCTACAAAGTGGCATCAACTTTGAAGTATATAACTAAAACTAGAGCATCCTTAAGAGATATGGACACACTTAATAAAATAAATTTGTAAAGCCGTTTATTCATAATCCTTTGATAAAACATTTCATCCGCAGCATGAAACTAAGGGCCTGATGATCTAAAGCTCTTCTCTCTGGCGAGATTATTTAAAAAGTCTCATCAGTACAGTGAGGTCCCTCAAAGAATTTTAGAAAAGGCACATTTTTGCTTGAGACCCATTTATCTTGCTATGCAGGGTTTTGTTGGGAACGAGAGACACCTACATTACAACATATTTGTGTGAGTTTTTGATCATCAAGTCATAAGTGACCAGAGAAAGCCATAAACTTGCATTTTGAAGGCAGAATTTCATAACCGTTATGTGACACTGAATATACTTGTAAATTCCCTAAATGATGGCTCTAGGAAGTAGTAGACCTACGTAACCCAAGTGCAACATTTTGTTTTAGATAAATAGATGTAACTGCAACCTGCACTAAAATAAGGATCTCCTGCATTAGGATTGTACACACTATGCACACTCCTAGACTGACTACAATGACCACACCCCAGCTCTAAGTACTTTGGCAAAATAATTCATAGGCCTAGATTTGGAGTTTGGCGTTAGCCGTGAAACCAGCGTTAGAGGCTCCTAACGCTGGTTTTAGGCTACCGCCGGTATTTGGAGTCACTCAAAAAAGGGTCTAACGCTCACTTTTCAGCCGCAACTTTTCCATACCGCAGATCCCCTTACGTCAATTGCGTATCCTATCTTTTCAATGGGATTTTTCTAACTCCGGTATTTAGAGTCGTGTCTGAAGTGAGCGTTAGACATCTAACGACAAAACTCCAGCCGCAGGAAAAAAGTCAGTAGTTAAGAGCTTTCTGGGCTAACGCCGGTTTATAAAGCTCTTAACTACTGTACTCTAAAGTACACTAACACCCATAAACTACCTATGTACCCCTAAACCGAGGTCCCCCCACATCGCCGCCACTATATTTAAATTTTTTAACCCCTAATCTTCCGCTCCGTACACTGCCGCCAACTACGTTATCCCTATGTACCCCTAATCTGCTGCCCCTAACACCGCCGACCCCTATATTATATTTATTAACCCCTAACCTGCCCCCCACAACGTCGCAGCCATTTACCTACAATAATTAACCCCTAATCTGCTGACCGCAAAGCGCCGCCACCTACGTTATATTTATGTACCCCTAATCTGCTGCCCCTAACACCGCCGACCCCTATATTATATTTATTAACCCCTAATCTGCCCCCCTCAACGTCGCCTCCACCTGCCTACACTTATTAACCCCTAATCTGCCGAGCGGACCGCACCGCTATTATTATAAAGTTATTAACCCCTAATCCGCCTCACTAACCCTATAATAAATAGTATTAACCCCTAATCTGCCCTCCCTAACATCGCCGACACCTAACTTCAAACATTAACCCCTAATCTGCCGACTGGAGCTCACCGCTATTCTAATAAATGTATTAACCCCTAAAGCTAAGTCTAACCCTAACACTAACACCCCCCCTAAGTTAAATATAATTTTAATCTAATTAAATTAATTAACTCTTATTAAATAAATTATTCCTATTTAAAGCTAAATACTTACCTGTAAAATAAACCCTAATATAGCTACAATATAAATTATAATTATATTATAGCTATTTTAGGATTAATATTTATTTTACAGGTAACTTTGTATTTATTTTAACCAGGTACAATAGCTATTAAATAGTTAAGAACTATTTAATAGCTAAAATAGTTAAAATAATTACAAAATTACCTGTAAAATAAATCCTAACCTAAGTTACAATTAAACCTAACACTACACTATCAATAAATTAATTAAATAAACTACCTACAATTACCTACAATTAACCTAACACTACACTATCAATAAATTAATTAAATACAATTCCTACAAATAAATACAATTAAATAAACTAGCTAAAGTACAAAAAATAAAAAAGAACTGTTACAAAAAATAAAAAAATATTTACAAACATAAGAAAAATATTACAACAATTTTAAACTAATTACACCTACTCTAAGCCCCCTAATAAAATAACAAAGCCCCCCAAAATAAAAAAATGCCCTACCCTATTCTAAATTACAAAAGTTCAAAGCTCTTTTACCTTACCAGCCCTGAACAGGGCCCTTTGCGGGGCATGCCCCAAAGAATTCAGCTCTTTTGCCTGTAAAAAAAAACATACAATACCCCCCCCCCCAACATTACAACCCACCACCCACATACCCCTAATCTAACCCAAACCCCCCTTAAATAAACCTAACACTAAGCCCCTGAAGATCATCCTACCTTGTCTTCACCTCACCGGGTATCACACCGATCCGTCCAGAAGAGCTCCTCCGATGTCCTGATCCAAGCCCAAGCGGGGGGCTGAAGAGGTCCATGATCCGGCTGAAGTCTTCATCCAAGCGGGAGCTGAAGAGGTCCATGATCCGGATGAAGTCTTCATCCAAGCGGGAGCTGAAGAGGTCCATGATCCGGATGAAGTCTTCTATCAACGGCATCTTCAATCTTCTTTCTTCCGGATCCATCTTGCAGACCTCCGACGCGGAACATCCTCTTCTCCCGACGCCTACTAGCCGAATGACGGTTCCTTTAAGGGACGTCATCCAAGATGGCGTCCCTCGAATTCCGATTGGCTGATAGGATTCTATCAGCCAATCGGAATTAAGGTAGGAATATTCTGATTGGCTGATGGAATCAGCCAATCAGAATCAAGTTCAATCCGATTGGCTGATCCAATCAGCCAATCAGATTGAGCTCGCATTCTATTGGCTGTTCCGATCAGCTGAACGCGGCTTTTTTGCAGGTGTTAGGTTTTTTTTCAGCTCAAACAGCCCCATTGTTTCCTATGGGAGAATCGTGCACGAGCACGTTTTTGAGGCTGGCCGCTTGCGTAAGCAACTCTGGTATCGAGAGTTGAAGCTGCGTTAAAAATGCTCTACGCTCCTTTTTTGGAGCCTAACGCAGCCTTTATGTGGACTCTCAATACCAGAGTTATTTTTATGGTACGGCCAGAAAAAAGCTGGCGTTAGATTTTCGGGTCGTTACCGACAAAACTCCAAATCTAGCCGATATTTAGTTATTATTATATTCAAGGTCCCCAACATGATTGCATGATTCCTATCATTACATTATTATAAATATCCACAAATATTCCCATGTTATTCATATATGGTTCCAGTAAGGCTCTTAGTCTATAAACATTAGTGAGGTTGAACCTTGGTTGATGGTCAGATATAGATAATGACTTTTTTTTCAGAACATATTTTCAAAATACATTTTTGTCTATTATAGCTTAGTGACGAGTGCCATCTTCCGAGGGGAAAATATTCTGAATGCTAAATCTTAGCTCATTAACACAAAATGTTAATTAATCTGTAATTAGTGTTAGCCAATCATTTATGTGAACTTAAAGGGACATGCCACCCACATTTTTTCTTTTATGATTTAGAAAGAGAATGCAATTTTAAACATCTTTCTAATTTACTTATATTATTTTATTTGTTTTATTCTCTTGATATTCTTTGATGAAAAGCATATCTATATATGCTCACTAGCTGCTGATTGGTTGCTGCACATAGAAGCATCATGTGATTGGCTCACCATGTGCATTGCTTTTTCTTCAAATAAGGATATTAAAAAAATGAAGCAAAATAAATTATGGAAGTAAATTGTAATGTTGTTTAAATTTCTATTCTATATCTGAATCATGAAAGAAAGATTTTGGGTTTAGTGGCCCTTTAACCTTATCAGTTAGGGTGGAGTTAAAAACGTTCCATAAAATACACACTCACCCATAAAAGGGGGTACAAGGGGACACAAGCAGATACAAGAGGGGCACACAGGGCATGCACAATGACCAAACCCTGTACAGAGGAGATGGGAGGCTAAGCTGATCAAACAGATAACAGGATAATGGCGAGAGAGGGATCAGAGGTAATCTAAGAGGGTCTTTTTACACTGAACCCCAGTAAAAGATCCCACAATATTGATAAGTATGAGATAAACCCACATGAAACAGTTTTGTTAATATGATTTATGCTCTTTGTATTCAAAGTTTTCTTATTTAATCAGGTGAGTTAATCAATTCTGCTTTGCCCTTTATAGTCACAAATGTTTTTGTTAGGTAATGCCTGTTAACGTGACTTATCTGTCCACAATAACTCTGGGTTCAGAAATCTGGTAATAATATAATTTTTGTCACTAAGCTATAATAGACACATACGTATTTTGTAAATTTGTTGTGAAAAAGTAATTATCTCTATCTGAGGATCAACCAAGGTTGAACCCCACTAATGTTTGTAGACTTACCAGAACCATATATAAATAACATGGGCATATTTTCGGATATTTATAATAATATAATGATAGGAATCATGCAGTCATTTTGGGGACCTTGAATAAAACAATAAAAAATACAAGTTATTTGTTAAATTACAATAACGTCACCGTAAACAATAATATACTGATAAGCAACACAAGTTAATAGTTACATATTAATATGGAAAAAATATTTTTTTTATTCAATTAGTTTGAATTCATTAAAATTTGTTTAATCATTTTGGTCAGATGCTCTCATTTAGCCCTTATGTTAGTACCTGCTAGCTGAGACATAGGTCCTCTTATTTATATGAGGAGAAAAAAACTTTTTTTTCCAGAGTCTACCTAAATAAATATTGATAAATAGTATAATAAATATTATGCTTATATAACTATTCAAAACATTTTTTTCTCTCCCATAAATAGATGATTTGTTTACCCAGAAGTCAATTAAAAACAGGGAAGGAACTTGTATCATTTAAGACAGGTTGTGTAACGTTAAAAACCTATTTTTATGGACATCACCAGAACTTCCTAGTTACAGCTCATTATATTTTGAATTAGTAAGTTCTATATTTGCGCTAGCTATAATTCCATAAACAATATAAATTTCTTATTAAAAGTAATGTTTACAATTTCCATAGTCTGATATTAAAACATATATATATATATACTGTGTGTGTGTATATATATATATATATATATATATATATATATACATACCTGTATATGTATATATGTATATATGTGTGTGTGTATATATATATATATATATATATATATATATATATATACATATTTATATATATATATATATATATATATATATATATATATATATATATATATATATATATATATATATATATATATATATATATATATATATATATATATATAAAAGTATATCTTCCTTAACACCACCAACAATTTGCTAGGTAACAAAATGACAAATAATAATGAAAGTATCCATTTAAAAAATAGCCGCATGGGGAATCTGTTTAAATTGTGTTAAAACACTGATTTGCATTTCTTCTCTGTTAACATATTCAAAATCAGGAAGACAATAATAAGATTAATATATAATCAGTATTGTTATATGCATGGAAATATTCAATATGCCAGAAAAAAAAGTATTAGTAGGTTTGGTGCCAACAGGATAATGACAATGTGTCATTGCAGAACAAGTCAAACAACCAACAAACCCAATTAAAAAACTATGGACAATTTTTTTGTATATTACAAACTACTATCACACACACACACCGTAAGCGTGTCGATTATGGCTTAGCGCTCATCAGAGTCTCCTGTCAGCGCACATCATCTGGCCGCGCTGTCTACTGTGCTATCGTGCTGTTTGCTTCCAGGTGTGGCGTTGTCATTGTGTCAGGTTAGCACGCCTTCTGCGCCCAATTTAAGGCGACCAGTTACTTTCAATAGCGCATGTATAGGACTGTATTCCCGGGTGTGCTTTCTCTCTTTCTGTGTTTGCTGTATGCTGTGATTAGACTCTGCCTCCAGATTCTGAATAGGTACTGCACTTTGCCCGCATGGTTTTGCCTGAACTTACCTTGAGCTTACCTTCTCCTCTGGATTTGTCATATCCTGGGTTCTACCCTCCATGATGGGGCAGTGTGTTAAAAGGGATATGAAACCCAAAAATCTACTTTTTGCTTCTTTATCATATTTTTTGTTGATGGTAGGCATCTGGAGCACAACGTGGCAGGAAACAGTTCTGCCATCTAGTGCTCTTGCAAATGGATAAACTGCTGTCATATAGTGCTCTACAAATGGGACAGCTCCTGAGCATACATCCCTGCTTTTCAACAAAAGATACCAAGTGAACAAAGAAAAAATGCTAATAGAAGTAAATTACAAGCTGTTTAAAATTGCATGCTCTATCTGAGGAATGCAAGAAAAAGTTTGGGTTTCATATACCGTTAATTGTCACTTCCCAACCTCAGGGCTCTTTTCTGGACTGGCTTTACTATTCCCATGACACACACACACTACATATACTACAAACACACATACATACTACACACACACACACTACACACACATACTACATATACTACACACACACATACATACTGCATACAGTACACACACACACACACTACATAAACTAAAAACACACAAACTGCACACACATACACACTACACACACATACATTCACACCTACATGCACTACAAACACATACTACACACACACACTCACACACATAGTACATATACTACTCACAAACACACACATACATACACTACACACACATACACTACGCACACATTGTACATATACAACATACACACACACACACATACACTACGCATACACACATACTACACACATACACTCACAACTACTACATACACTACACACATATACTACATACACTACACACATACATATACATACATATATTACACATACAAACATACACTACACACACATATATACACACTACATACACTAAACACACACACACACTCACACCTACTACATACAGTACATGCACACATACTACATACACTACATGTACTACATACACTACACACACACATACTACATACACTACACACACATACTACACACATAGTACATATACTACACATACATACACGCGCGCTACATAAACTACACACAAACACACATACACTCACACCTACTACATACACTACGCACATACACATACACTGCACCTACGCACATACACACCACACTCATACCTACTACATACATTACATACACACATACTACATACACTACACACACATAATACATATACTATACACACTAAACACACATAATACATATACTATACCCACACACATACACTCACTCCTCCTTAATACACTACACACACTGCATACACTACATTCACACACACTGTATACACTACACACATACTACATACACTACACACACATATACACACACTACATACACTAAACACACACATACACTCACACTTACTGTAATGTCCTTACATAGCAAACATTAACTCTTTATATGAATGCTGCACTTGCAACTTCTAAATGTAAACTGGCACTTTATTTATTGGATCACATAACAGGGTGGCTCCTGTAGATTTGGACACAGTAATATGGATAGATACACATATATAGTCCTTTATAATGAATGGCTGCTGCACTCCTTATATTAGCAGTCCTGTACACTGTGTATGCAGCACTATAGTAATCCAGGGTAACTGTTAACTGTATAACTGGTAACTGTATAACTGCAATATAACTTATAATGTGTAACTGACAGTTCTTACTCTTCATGACTGGCTGATGCTGTATGCTCTGCAGTGATCTGTAGCCGACATTACACTTATTATTATTAGCAGCACTTGTCTGACCCTGAGGTTCAGTCCTTGTTACTTGTACTTTATAACTGCATCACACTGTCATAAGATGGCTTCTCTGAACTGTTCTGAACACAGCCCACTTGATGACATCATCTTTGTATGGAAACCTCAATGTGCCATCTAACCAAACCAGGAAGTAAGCACAACACTACATCTCCGTTCCTACTTATTCTTTTTTTTTTTTTAATAAACTTAACTGCACAACAATAACCGTAAGATAAATCAGTCTTCTCCAGCATCCTCTTGTATTGTGGATGTGAAAGCTGCTTCTTGTTTCTTCCGTTGATGAAAGTTTCTCTGATATGTTGCATGTTGTCTCCGGCGAGTGTCTCTGAGATTCACTTCAGGAGACCAATGAACAACAGTTGTTCTTTCCCTGGGAGTACGAGCATGACTATTGTGGTCCTGGATAGAATTTCCTGACTCATCATTACAAGGTTCTTCTATTGAGGCTGGTATTTCTGAGTCATCTTCTGTAGTTGAGTCAGAGCCTGTGTTTGGATTATGCCAAATACCACCACAGATATCAAAGTCATTGTGTGATTGCATTTGTATGTGATGGTCCTCACCAGCCTGTTCTCTCCTCTCTAGCCATGGTCGTAGTTGGTTCACATGGCGGCGACATACACCTGATTGAGTGATTATCACATAAATCTTTGGGCACTCAACCTGGTCAACAACACCTGGTGCCCATTTTTCCTCTGTATGGTACACCCTATACCAAACAAAGTCTCCTTCTGTGTAGGTTCATGAAGGTTTTCCCACCCTCATTTTATCTTGCATGATGCAGACTGTTTCTGCTACATCGGGTGTGATTAAATCCAGCTTTGTACGGATCTTCCTGCCAAACAATAGTTGAGCTGGGGCAACTCCCGTGGTGGGGTGTTGAGTAACCCTATATTGTTGCAAAAATTGTAAAATGTTTTTAGTATTAACCTGCTTCTCTGCTTTTAGAGCTTTCAGTGCCCTTTTAAAGGTTTGGACAAATATCTCTGCTTGCCCGTTGGTGGCTGGGTGATATGGTGCCGTCAGATGATGGTGAATTCCATTCATATGTAAAAAATTCTGGAAGTCTTGTGACACAAACTGGGGGCCATTGTCTGTGACCAGTTTTCTTGGCAACCCAAATACTGAAAACAGTCTTTCTAATGCTGATATGACTTCAGTAGTTGTAGTCCTTGTCATTGGAATTACTTCTGGCCACTTAGAGTGTGCATCAATTATGATTAAGTATGAGATTCCATCAATAGGACTGGCAAAGTCCAAATGTAGTCTCTCCCAATGAGTAGTAGGCCAGTCCCATGGTTGTACAGCTCCTTGTGGAAGCTATCCTTGAGCTTGAACACAAACTTTGCATGCCATAACATAGTTCTTAATGTCCTTATCAATGGCCGGCCACCTAGCCTTCTGTTTCATTCTGACAATGCCTGGGTGTCCCTCATGAAGGAGTTTTAACGTAGCTTGCCATAGCCCGTTAGGAACCAGAACTCTCTCACCCCATAAAATACATCCATTTCTGAGTGTGAGTTCTTTTGCTCGTAGTATGTATGCTCACTGCACATCGCAGCCAGTTCTTGGCCAGCAATCTCTCAAATACTTTGCCAGAAGTTGTAATTCAGTATCACAAGCTGTCTCCTTTGCAATTTGTTTGGCATGTACTATACCCGTAAAACACACACTTGGAAGGCTTTCTTGAACAACTGGTGAGGAATTCATTAGTGGAAGCTTGGACATGGCATCAGCATTGCCATGAGAATCATGGGCCCGGTATTTGATGGAGTAATGATATGCTCCCAAAGTTAGAGCATACCTTTGCAATCTAGCCGCTGTAGTGTTTGAAATTCCTTTCCTTGGATTAAAGCAGTGGCTTATGGTCAGTTAAAAGAGTAAATTGTCTACCATAAATATAGTTATGGAACTTAACAGCCCATACAATGGCCAATGATTCCTTGTCTTATTGGGAATAGTTCTTCTCTGCCATTGTTAGAAAACAGGAAGCAAAGGCTAACGGTCGGTCTGTCCCATCTGACATTGTGTGTGACAAGACAGCCCCTAAACCATAAGGCGAACTATCACATGCTATCATGAGTGGTTTCTGAAGATCATAGTGGATTAACATGCGGGAACACAGGAGTAGGTTCTTGGATTCCTGGAAGGCTTGATTGCATTCACTGCTCCACAACCAGGGTCGATTTGTCTCAAGAAGCTGATGTAGTGGGTGTAACATATGGGCTAGCTGGGGAAGAAAACGGTGTTAATAGTTAAGGAGACCAAGGTATGATCGTAGTTGTGATGCATTCTGTGGTATAGGAGCCTCTTGCAAGGCCTTGACTTTGTCATCAGCAGTGTGTAGACCATGACAATCTATAACATGGCCACAAAATTCTATTTTTTCACTCATGAAAGCACACTTCTCCAAGTTGACCTTCAACCCATAGGTCATTAGCCACTGCAGTACCCTCTCTACATTGTGTCGATGTTCTTCCTCCGTTCTTCCCGTGATTAACATGTCATCTAAAAGGCATTGGACATGGGGTAGTCCATTTAACAGTTCTTCCATGGTGCGTTGCCAGATGGCTGGTGCAGGAGCAATGCCAAAGACCATACAATTATATTGAAATAAACCACAGTGAGTATTGATAGTAACTTGGGGGAATCTGGATGTACTTCAAGTTGAAGGTAAGCATTTTTATATCAATCTTTGTGAAATGTTGTCCCCCAGCTAAGTTAGCAAAAATCTCTTCTGTCCTGGGTAATGGATACTTATCCACTGCTAACTGTTCATTCAACACCATCCTAAAGTCTCCACATATTCGGATCTGTCCATCTTTCTTTCTTACCGGTACAATAGGAGAAGCCCACTAACTACGATGCACTGGGGTTATAATATTTAACTCTTCTAACCCCCTCAGTTCAGCATCAACTCCTGCCCTTAAAGCAAATGGCACAGTTCGTGCTTTGAAAAACTTTGGCCTAGCTCCAGGTTTTAACTGTAACTGTACCCTTTTTTTCTTAACTTTTCCCAGAACATTTTCAAACACCGGGGCATATTTGGTCTTAATGTTCTGAATCCACTGGGCACGATCAACTTCAATATGATGAACTTTGCTGTTTTTGAGGCTCTCAGGCATGTCAAGGGCTCGTATCCAGTCCCTTCCATAAAGAGGTGGCCAACCTGTTTTTAGTATATATAGTGTAAGATTGGCAATTTTACTGTTTGTACACACAGATACAGATACACACCCCAGTGGCGTCAAGACTTCTCTGGAGTATGTTTGTAGCTTTAAGGTAGTGGGCTGCAACAATACTGGAATTTTCAGCTGTTTACAATCTTTAATTGTCATAACTGAAACTGCAGCCCCAGTATCTAAGTCCATGGTCAAATCTTTTCCTTCAATATTAACATGAACGTTCAAAGGCTCAGACCCTACTGCCATGGTGTATACAGTCAAACTCTGAACAGTCATTTCCTCTTCTGATTCGGATGTGGGTCCACTATAAGCCATGTGGTAATTTCCCTTCTTATGTGTTTTGCTTGAGACACTCTGCTGAGATCCTCTGCAAGCCTTCTTTAAGTGTCCTATTTTACCACAGCCATGACAACGAGCATTTTTAAATCTGCATTCAGAAGCTACATGATTCTGTGCTCCACATCTGTAACAGTTAATAGGCGATGCTGCTTTTGCTGAATATTTGCTGGCTGGTTTAGTCTGTTGCTTCACAATGGAGAAAAATACCTGTTCTTCCTTAGTGTGGGAATGTGTTTGCAGTAAACTAGTGTCTCGTGTGGCCTGTTCTAAAACAGAAGCAATTTCTAGTGCTTTATGGAAGGTCAGGTTTTCCTCTGTCAAAAGTCGCTTTTGAATAGATTCTGTACTGATACCCATAACAAACTGATCTCTAAGGGCCATATTCAGATACTCCCCAAAAAGACAGGTGCTGGCCAATTTCTTTAAACTGATTGCAAATGTAGATACAGTCTCTTGTACCCCTTGGCGTCTGCTATAAAACTTGAACCGCTCAGCAATCTCTAATGGCCGTGGTTAGAAATGTTGAAAAGATCTGTATTATTTCAGACAAAGACTTGGTGGCTGGCTTTTCTAGGTGTAGCAGATCTTTTAGAATCTCATATGTTTTAGCACCAATAGTTCTCAGACAGACAGCAACAGACTTAAGCCTCTATGTATCAAGCTGTCTACTTACCTGCATTCGCCGGCCCAATACGCTCGCCTAAGCTCGCCTACCATCGCCGCCGCGGACCTGAATACGTTCGCCAAAGTTATCAAGAAAGCTGTCAAGAAGCCGCGCACCAAGTACGGAGCGATGAGCAGCGGACTGTTGTTAACTGACAGTCATCGTTCTCGCTGCGCATCGGCTTCCTCGCAGCTTTCTTGCTAGCCTGTCACTAAGCACCCACACTATACTATACTGTTTTACCCCCTAAACCGCCGCTCACGGAGCCCCTCGCACCTAAATAAAGTTATTACCCCCTAAACCGGCGCTCCTGGACCCCGCCGCAACTATAATAAATATATTAACCCCTAAACCACCACTCCCGGACCACGCCGCCACCTACATTATACCTATTAACCCCTAATCTGCCGCCCCCTATACCACCGCCACCTATATTAAAGTTATTAACCCCTATCCTGCGGATCCCGGACCCCGCGCAACTAAATCAAATGTTTAACCCCTAAACCGCCACTCCCGGCCCCTGCCACAACTAAATGAAATGTTTAACCCCTAAACTGCCGCTCCCGGACCCCGCAGCCACCTATATTAAACTTATTAACCCCTAAACACTAACACTAACACCCCCTAACTTAAATATTATTTACATAAATCTAAATACATATTACAATTATTAACTAAATTATTCCTATTTAAAACTAAATACTTACCTGTAAAATAAACCCTAAAATAGCTACAATATAACTAATAATTATATTGTAGCTATTTTAGGATTTATTTTTATTTTACAGGCAACTTTGTATTTATTTTAACTAGGTACAATAGCTATTAAATAGTTAATAACTATTTAATAGCTACCTAGTTAAAATAACTACAAAATTACCTGTAAAATAAAACCGAACCTAAGTTACAAATACACCTAACACTACACTATCATTAAATTAATTTTAAAAAATTAACTACAGTTACCTAAAATTAAATACAATTAAATAAACTAAACTATATTACAAACCCCCCCCCCCCACTAAATTACACAAAAAAAAAATTACAAGAATTTTAATCTAATTACACCTAATCTAAGCCCCCTAATAAAATAAAAAAGCCCCCAAAATAATAAAATTCGCTACCCTAAACTAAATTACAAAAGTAACCAGCTCTTTTACCAGCCCTTAAAAGGGCTTTTTGCGGGGCATTGCCCCAAAGTAATCAGCTCTTTTACCTGTAAAAAAAAAAGCAATACAATACCCCCCCAACATTACAACCCACCACCCACACACCCCTACTCTAAAACCCACCCGATCCCCCCTTAAATAAACCTAACAATACCCCATTGAAGATCACCCTACCTTGAGCCGTCTTCACCCAACCGGGTCGAACTCTTCATCCGATCGGGGCAGAAGAGGTCCTCCATCCGGCAGAAATCTTCATCCAAGCGGCATCTTCTATCCTCATCCTCCCGGCGATGAGTGGCTCCATCTTGAAGACCTCCGGCGCGGAACATCCAGCTCTACCGACGACTACCCGAAGAATGACTGGTCCTTTAAATGATGTCATCCAAAATGGCATCCCTCGAATTCCGATTGGCTGATAGGATTCATTAAGCCAATCGGAATTAAGGTAGGAAAAATCCGATTAGCTGATGTAATCAGCCAATCGGATTGAAGTTCAATCCGATTGGCTGATTGGATCAGCCAATAGAATGCAACGTCAATTCTATTGGCTGATCCAATCAGCCAATCGTATTGAACTTCAATCCGATTGGCTGATTACATCAGCCAATCGGATTTTTCCTACCTTAATTCCGATTGGCTGATAGAATCCTATTAGCCAATCGGAATTCGAGGGATGCCATCTTGGATGACATCATTTAAAGGACCAGTCATTCATTGGGTAGTTGTCGGTAGAGCTGGATGTTCCGCGACGGAGGTCTTCAAGATGGAGCCGATCATCGACGGAAGGATGAAGATAGAAGATGCGGCTTGGATGAAGATTTCTGCCGGATGGAAGACCTCTTCTGCCCCGATCGGATGAAGACTTCTGCCCGGCTGGAGGACCACTTGTGCCTGCATCGGATGAAGAGTTCGGCCAGGTTGGGTGAAGACAGCTCAAGGTAGGGTGATCTTCAATGGGGTAGTGTTAGGTTTATTTAAGGGGGGATCTGGTGGGTTTTAGAGTAGGGGTATATGGGTGGTGGGTTGTAATGTTGGGGGGGGGTATTGTATTGCTTTTTTTTTTACAGGTAAAAGAGCTGATTACTTTGGGGCAATGCCCCGCAAAAAGCCCTTTTAAGGGCTGGTAAAAGAGCTGATTACTTTGTAATTTAGTATAGGGTAGGGCATTTTATTATTTTGGGGGGCTTTTTTATTTCATTAGGGGGCTTAGATTAGGTGTAATTAGTTTAAAGTTTGTGTAATTTTTTTATTTTCTGTAATTTAGTGTTTGTTTTTGTTTGTACTATAGTTTAGTTTATTTAATTTTATTTAATTTTAGATAATTGTAGTTAATTTTTTAAATTAATTTAATGATAGTGTAGTGTTAGGTGTATTTGTAACTTAGGTTAGGATTTATTTTACAGGTAATTTTGTACTTATTTTAACTAGGTAGCTATAAAATAGTTAATAACTATTTAATAACTATTGTACCTAGTTAAAATAAATACAAAGTTGCCTGTAAAATAAAAATAAATCCTAAAATAGCTACAATATAATTATTAGTTATATTGTAGCTATTTTAGGGTTTATTTTACAGGTAAGTATTTAGTTTTCAATAGGAATAATTTAGTTAATAATTGTAATATGTTTATGTAAATAATATTTAAGTTAGGGGGGTGTTAGTGTTAGACTTAGGTTTAGGGGTTAATAAGTTTAATATAGGTGGCGGCGGGGTCTGGGAGCAGTGGTTTAGGGGTTAAACATTTAATTTAGTTGTGGCGGGGTCCGGGAGCGGCGGTTTAGGGGTTAAACATTTAATTTAGTTGCGGCGGGGTCCAGGAGCGTTGGTTTAGGGGTTAAACATTTAATTTAGTTGCGGTGGGGTCCGGAATCCGCAGGATAGGGGGTTAATAACTTTAACATAGGTGGCGGCGGTATAGGGGACGGCAGATTAGGGGTTAATATATTTATTATAGTTGCGGCAGGGTCCAGGAGCAGCAGTTTAGGGGGTAATAACTTTATTTAGGTGCGGGGGGCTCCGGCAGCGTCAGTTTAGGGGGTAATACATATAATGTAGGTGGCTGCGGGGTCCAAGATTGGCGGTTTAGGGGGTAATAACTTTATTTAGGTGGCGGCGGTGTAGGAGGGGCAGATTAGGGGTGTTTAGACTCTGGGTACATGTTAGGGTGTTAGGTGCAGACATCTCCCATAGAAATCAATGGGATATCGAGCAACAGCGAACATGAGCTCTCGCTGCTGTCAGAATCCCATTGATTCCTAAGGGATCCGCCGCGGATCGAAAACCAGGTACGTTGGGCCGGAATAGTGCAGAGCGTACCTGCTAGTTATTTGATAACTACCAAAAGTAGTCAGATTGTGCCGAACTTGCGTTCGGAACATCTGTAGTGACGTAAGAATCGATCTGTGTCGGACTGAGACCGGCGGATCGTAGCTTACGTCACTATATTCTACTTTTGTCTCTCCCCCCCCTTTGGCTCTCTCTCCCCCCCTTTGGCTCTCTCCCCCCCCCCCTTTGGCTCTCTCTCCCCCTCTTTGGCTCTCTCCCCTCTTTTGCTCTCTCTCCTTTTTGGCTCTCTCTCTCCCCCCTCTTTGGCTCTCCCCCCCTTTTGGCTCTCTCCCACCCCTTTGGCTCTCTCTCCCCCCCTCTTTGGCTCTCCCCCCCCCTTTTGCTCTCTCTCTCCCCCTCTTTGGCTCTCTCCCCCTCTTTTGTTCTCTCCCCCCTCTTTGGCTCTCTCCCCCCCTCTTTGGCTCTCCCCCCTCTTTGGCTCTCTCTCCTCTTTGGCTCTCTTTCCTCTTTGGCTCTCTCTCTCCCCCCCTCTTTGGCTCTCCTCCCCCCCCCTTTGGCTCTCTCCCCCTCCCTCTTTTGCTCTCTCTCTCCCCCTCTTTGCCTCCCTCCCCCTCTTTTGTTCTCTCCCCCCTCTTTGTCTCTCCCCCCCCTTTGGCTCTCCCCCCCCCATCTTTGGCTCTCTCTCCCCCCCTCTTTGGCTCTCTCCCCTCTTTTGCTCTCTCTCCTCTTTGGCTCTCTTTCCTCTTTGGCTCTCTCTCTCCCCCCTCTTTGGCTCTCCCCCCCCCCTTTTGGCTCTCTCCCCCCCCCTTTGGCTCTCTCCCCCCCCCTCTTTGGCTCTCTCCCCCCCCTCTTTGGCTCTCTCCCCCCCTCTTTTGCTCTCTCTCTCCCCCTCTTTGGCTCTCTCCCCCTCTTTTGTTCTCTCCCCCCTCTTTGGCTCTCTCCCCCCCCTCTTTGGCTCTCCCCCCTCTTTGGCTCTCTCCCCCCCTCTTTGGCTCTCTCTCTCCCCCCTCTTTGGCTCTCCCCCCTTTGGCTCCCCCCCCCCTCCCTTTGACTCTCCCCCCCCCCCTCTTTGGCTCTCTCTCCCCCCTCTTTGGCTCTCTCTCCCCCCTCTTTGGCTCTCCCCCCTCTTTTGCTCTCTCTCTTCTTTGGCTCTCTTTCATCTTTGGCTCTCTCTCCTATTTGACTCTCTTTCCTCTTTGGCTCTCTCACCCCCCTCTTTGGCCCTTCTCCCCCCCTCTCCTGCTCCCTCTCTTGCTCTGTCTTCATTGAAAGCCTTTGCCTCTCTGACCACGCCCCCACCGCGGCACCCCACCCGGCCATGCCCCATCGCAGCGACACCCGTCCGGCCACAACCCACACAACGCCTGGTCACGCCCCTCGCGGTGCCTGGCCACGCCACCATCGCAACGCTCCAGTCGGCCACGCTCCCTGACACTCCGCTTCAGCCTTGCTCTGTGCTGAGTGCTGAGTGTCAGGATCCAAACGGTCAGGTATGTTTGTCACGTGCAGTCTCTACTGCGCATGACTGCATCTGACAAACATACTTGGCCAATTATTATATAGGATAATGTGTAACTGACAGTTCTTACTCTTCCTGACTGGCTGATGCTGTATCCTCTGCAGTGATCTGTAGCTGACATTACACTTATTATTATTAGCAGCCCTTGTCTGATTAGAGGTTCAGTCCTTGTTACTTGTACTTTATAACTGCATCACACTGTTATAAGATGGCTTCTCTGAACTGTTCTGATTCTAAACACAGCCCACTTGATGACATCATCTTTGTATGGAAGCCTCAATGAGGCATCAAACCAAACCTGGAAGTAAGGACAACACTACATGTACTACATTAACTACAGACACACATATTACATACACATACTACACACACATAGTACATATACTACACACACACATGCTACACACACATACACTCACACCTACTACATACACTACACATACTACATACACTACATACACACTACATACACTACACACACACACACACACACACTACACACACATACATACACAATACACACTCATACACTAATACCTACTACATACATTACGCACAAATATACTACATACACACACATGCATAATACATATACTGCACACACATACTACACACACATAAACTCACCCCTACTTCATACACTACACACACACATACTACACACACATACAGGCTACACACACTACATACACTAAACACACTCATTCAGTTGCCATCACAGACGACATCAGAACCTCGTGAAGGGGGTAATTAGCGCAGCAATGGGCAACATTTTTAAATATATATGAACATACACTACATACACTACACACATACACATACACTCACACCAACTACATACACCATACACCATACACACACATATACTACATACACTACACACACACATACACACACACACACTACATACACTAAACATACACTCACACCTACTACATACAGTACATACATACTACATACACTACATGTACTACATACACTACACACACACATACTACATACACATACACTCACACCTACTACATACACTACGCACATACACATACTATAAACACTACACATACACTACACACACATACACACTCATACACTCACACCTACTACATACATTACACATACACATATACTACATACACACACACACATACTACATACACACGCATATTACATATACTATACACACACACATACACTCACCCCTAATTCATATACTACACACACACTGCATACACTACACACACATACACACTACACATACTAAATACACTACACACACATATAATACACATACAAACACATATACAAACTACCTACACTACACAGACACATTCACGCTATAAACACGTACACTCACACCTACTACATACACTACACATACATACTACATACACATACACTCACACCTACTACATACACTACACACACATATACTACATACACTACACACACAATACATATACTATACACACACATAATACATATACTATACACACACACATACTACACACACATACACTCACACCTACTATACACTAAACACACATACACACTACACATACTATATACACTACACACATATACTACACATACACAGACTACACAAATATACTACATACTACACACATACACTCACACCTACTATATACACTACACACACACATACACACTAAAAATACATACACATACTACATACACAACACACACACATAGATACAAAACTACATAACACACACACGTTTAATATAAAACACATGGGTCTAGATTACAAGTGGAGAGATAAATATGACTTGCATTCAAGCAATATTAGCGCTCCACTTTGTAATACCAGCGCACAATAATGTGCGTTGGTATTACAAGTTAATCACAATGCGAACGCCAGCTCGCTTCCATAGACTCCTATGGGAGCCTCATTCTGATGCCATCACAGATGACATCAGAAACTCGCGAAGGGGGTAATTAGTGCAGCGATGGGCAACATTTTAAAATATATATGTATATGAATATATACATATATATTTATGTGTTAATATGTGTATATACACAACTTAACACATAAATATATATGTATACAATCATATACATATATATTTACATTGCGATCTATTAGAACACACAGTTCCCATAGACAGCAATGTAAAGGCACTTTTCCATTAAATTTTTTTTTTCTAACACCCCACTCCCACCAACTTTAAAGCCCCAAATCTGCCTAGTGCAGTTTTTATTTATTAAAAAATAAAAAAATACAATGCCCTCTATTTTGAGGACATATGGGGCACTTTTAGAAAATTAACCAGAGATTGGATCTCTGGTTAATTTTCGGACCTCTTGTAATGGCTTTTTAATTATCACGCTCCTGCAAACGGGCAAATTTGTCCATTTGTGGGAGTGTGAAAATTTAGCACTCCACTTGTAATCTAGCCCATGGTATGATGGTATTATTTTTGTCATTTTTCAAGGTATTCTGGTGCTTAAAGACATGATACCAATTCTAAACAAACAGCAAAGGCCATGTAAAAACTTTAAATGCAACTTAGGTTGTTTGTAACTTCTGTTTCTTTGGTATTCCAATGCATTTAGACTGCCATCTGAATTAGTCGTAGGGACATGAATGTCAAAATTAAACTTTCATGATTCAAACTGAGCATGACATTTTAAGAAATTAAATGTACTACTATTATCACATTTATTTAATTCTTAGGCCTATATTTATCAAAGTCTGGTGGATCTTTGTGACCGCTGCTTCATAACTGCTGTTTCTGGCGAGCCTGCAGTCTCGACAGAAACACGGGGCATCAAGCTCCATTTGGAGCTTGATAGATAGGCCCCTTAGTATCATTTGGTATCCTAGGTAGGCCCAGAAGAAGCAGTGATCCACTAGGAGCTAGCTGCTGATTGGTGGCTATGCGTACACGCCTAATTTCATTGGCCCGGTATTTATTATCGGTTATTTGTAGAGCGCCAACAGATTCCGCAGCGCTATAAACAAAGGGGGAGCACAACAAAACAATTATAGGGTAGAGGGCCCTGCCAAGAGTTGCACTGTTGTAGTCAGCTCTTAAGAAGGTGATCCACAAACAGCTGGACTCTTAGGCTTACATGCTAAGAGGGTTCAGGGGATTGCAGTGGAGGAGAGGAACTGGTAATAGGAAAGGTCAGCGTAGGTTGTATGCGTCCCTGAACAGTAGAGTCTTTAGGGAGCACTTGAAGCTTTTAAAACTAGAAGAGAGTCTTGTGGAGCGAGGCAGAGAGTTCCACAAGATGGGAGCCAGTCTGGAGAAGTCCTGTAAACGGGAGTGTGATGAGGTGACAAGAGAGGAGGAGAGTAGGAGGTCATGAGCAGAGCGAAGGGGATGGGAGGGAGAGTATCTGGAGACAAGGTCTGAGATGTAGGGGGGAGCAGTGCAGTTGAGAGCTTTGTATGTAAGAGTGAGAGTTTTGTGTTTGATCCTAGAGGCAAGAGGAAGCCAGTGAAGGGATTGGCAGAGAGGCGCAGCAGATGAAGAGCGACGTGTAAGGAAGATGAGTCTGGCAGAGGCATTCATTATGGATTGTAAAGGAGCTAGGCGGCAGGTGGGGAGACCAGAGAGGACAGAGTTGCAGTAATCAAGGCGGGAAAGAATGAGAGAGTGGATTAAAATCTTAGTTGTGTCTTGTGTAAGGAAGTGTCTAATTTTAGAGATGTTTTTAAGGTGGAAGCGGCAGGCTGTAGCCAAGGACTGAATGTGAGGAGTGAAGGAAAGATCTGAGTCAAATGTAACCCCGAGACATCGGGCATGCAGGGTAGGGGTAATGGAGTTGTCGACAGTTATAGAGATATTGGGGGTGGAGATTTTGGAAGAAGGGGGGAAAATGAGGAGCTCAGTTTTGGAGAGATTTAGCTTGAGGTAGTAAGAGGATATCCAGGAAGAGATGTGAGAAAGACAGTTAGTGACACGGGTTAGCAAGGAAGGAGTTCTGGTGCAGAGAAGTAGATTTGGGTGTCATCGGCATACAAATGATATTGGAAACCGTGGGACTTAATAAGGGAACCTAGTGATGACGTATAGATTGAGAAGAGAAGGGGACCGAGGACAGAGCCTTGCGGTACTCCAACAGAAAGTGGTGACGGGGCAGAGGAGGCCCCAGAGAAGGCTACACTGAAGGTACGGTTCGACAGGTAGGAAGAGAGCCACGAAAGGGCTGTGTCACAGATGCCGAAGGATTGGAGGGTTTGGAGCAAAAGAGGGTGGTCGACAGTGTCAAAGGCTGCGGACAGATCAAGGAGGATAAGCAGAGAGAAGTGGCCTTTTGATTTAGCGGTAAGTAGGTTGTTGGTGACCTTAACAATAGCTGTCTCTGTGGAGTGATAGGGACGAAATCCAGATTGCAGCGGGTCAAGAAGGGAGTTTAACGTAAGGAAATGGGATAGGCGTGCATATACTAGTTTTTCGAGAAGCTTTGAAGCAAGAGGGAGGAGGGAAATTGGGCGGTAGTTGGATGGGGAGGTAGGATCAAGGGAAGGTTTTTTGAGGATATGTGTGACCATTGCATGTTTCATTGATGAGGGAAATGTACCAGTACTGAGGGAGAGGTTGAAAATGTGTGTTAGTATAGGGGTAAGGGTAGCAGAGAGAGAGGGGAGCAGCTGTGAGGGGATAGGGTCAAGGGGACAGGTAGTGAGGCGAGAGCGCAGTATAAGTGCTGAAACTTCGTCCTCAGTAACAGGGGAGAATGAACTAAGTTTCAGGTTATGAGGGTTGTGGTTGAGTGAGAGTATTTGAGGGGGGGAGAGAATGGAATTGTGTTGAGAGCTGATTTCATGTCTGATGGAATCAATTTTGTTAATGAAGTGACTGGCAAAGTCTTGAGCTGACAGAGAAGTTGTATTAGGAAGTGGGGGAGGGCGGAGGAGAGTATTGAAAGTGGAGAACAGACGTTTTGGGTTTGAAGAAAGATTAGAGATAAGAGTAGAGAAGTACTGTTGCTTGTGGAGATTAAGGGCAGAGTAGTAGGAGTTCAAGATGAATTTGTAATGAAGAAAATCAGCTGAACTCCGTTATTTTCTCCAATGTTGTTCAGCAGTACGGGAACATCTGCGTAGGTACCGTGTCAGAGGAGTATGCCAGGGCTGGGGATGAGTGTGTGATTTCCTAGCAGTGGTAAGAGGGGCGAGATTGTCAAGGATGGATATAAGGGTGGAATTATAGTGGCAGATAGATTGTACAGGGCAGGAAAAGGAGGCGAAGGATGAGAGGAGTGGTTGAAGGGAATTAGCAAGTTGTTGCTGATCTAAAGACCTAATGCTTCTGTGAAGTTTGGTGTGAGGAGTAGAAGGTGGGAGAGTTGTAGGAAGGGATGATATGTTGCAGGTAAGCAGATGGTGGTCAGAAAGAGGAAAAGGGGAGTTTGAGAAGTTTGAGAGAGTGCATCGATAGCTAAAGATCAGGTCAAGGGAGTAACCGTCTTTATGAGTGGGAGAATCAGTCCATTGTGACAGACCGAAAGAGGAAGTGAGTTGCAGAAGTTGTTTAGCAGATGAGGCAGTGGGATTGTTAAGGGGGATGTTGAAGTCGCCAAGAATGAGGGCAGGGGTGTCTGAGGAAAGGAAATAAGGAAGCCAGGCAGCAAAGTGATCTAAAAATTGAGTTGGGGAGCCAGGGGGGCGGTATATGACTGCAACACATATAGAGAGGGGAGAGAATAACCGAATCATGTGTGCTTCAAATGAAGAAAATGTGAGTGAAGAGAAGGGCTGAATTTGTTGGAAGGTGCACAGAGAGGAAAGTAAAATACTGACACCACCTCCTTGTCTATTGCCAGACAGTGCAGCAGTGGATGCTATGTCTGAAGTAGAGAGCCAGGTTTCTGTAAGAGCCAGAAGGTTAAGAGAGTGGGAGATAAAGAGATCATGGATAGAAGTTAACTTGTTGCAAACAGAGCGAGAGTTCCAGAGTGCACAAGTGAAGGGGGAGGGGTTTTTAGATGTAAGAGGAATGTGATTAAGGTTACCAGAGTTTAGTTTATGAAGTCTATTGAAAGGCACACAAGGATGTGAAAGGTTAGGAGGTTGTGAGGGACCAGGATTAGGGGAAATGTCGCCAGCAGCTAGTATGAGCAAGAGGGAGAGTGACATGAGATGAGAAGCAGATTTGCAGTAATGAGACTGTTGTTTAACTGAAGTGCAGGGGGGAGAGAGAGTATTTAGGAATAAGTAGAGTTCATGAGTACAAAAGTAAGGGGAGTATAAGAGAGATGGGCTAATGAACAGTGCAGGTGGAGAGGGAGAAGGAGTAAGTGAGTAATGTAGTGTGTTATAGAGACAAGAGGTAGCAAAAAGGAGTATGAAGATATTGAGCATTATTATGAAAGTGGGAACCAAGTAAACACATAAGACACAGTGTTACAGCAGCACTTGCAAAAGGATACAATGAGATACATAAAACACAGTATTACAAGAGTACTTGCCTTGTGTCTTGCCCCTTGCCTAATCCTTGTTCAATTCTTGTATAATTCTTAAAAATTGATGCCTCACTTATAAAATGTTCACTTTGAAAATGTGAACATATGCTATTGTTAAAAAGTACACAGCCCTGTTACCAATGCACACACCCCTGTGCAATGCACATCCTCTAACTAGTCTGAAATATATACAGGTAGGGCAGTCAGCTGAGTCCACTAAATTTACTTAATTGCTAATCAAAGACAGTTGGTAAGGCCAATTGGAATGTTAGAATCTGGTCAGGGTGAGATGAGTTAAGTAAACAGACAATAAAATTTGGAGGGGGTTAAAACTGTGACATAAGAAAACTATACATTTTAGAGTTATAGCAAGTATTGATAAGGAGTGAGCATCACATGGCAATTAACTAGACATTAGAATTGAGACATTGGGAAAAATCATTACAAAAAATGCAGGACTTAATTTTAACAGCCTAAATTCAATTGCTCAATATACATATACACAGAGAGACTTGGAGTAAAATGACAGAAAAGCAGGGAATGGCATAAAATGAAAGATAATGCTTATAGACTTAGGCCAGCCAAAGAATGACTATATCCCCCACAAATAGTCAATAAAGAACAACTCAAATAAAACAATAGTAGGAGGACGCTAAAAGTTTAGGCCAGCAATTGGAAGTTTCAATAATTGTATTATCTACCATAAAATACCATCAGTCAGATTACGAGTTTTTTAGCGCGTTATTTCACTCCCCTATAGCGCTGCTATTACAGGTTTACAAAAAGCAGGATTGTGCGTGCAATATAGTGGCGTTGAGCTCCATGTCTCACCCAAATACAAGCACTGCTTTGACGTGCTCGTGCACAATTTCCACATAGACATCAATGGGGAGAGGCGGTAAAAAATAAAAAGTCCAACGCCTGCGATAGGGGAAAGAAAAGAACCGTAACGCAGCCCCATTGAGGTCTATGGGGACAGAAAAAGTTATGTTCAAACCTAACACCCTAACATAAAAACCATGTCTAAACACCCCTAATCTTCTGCCCCCGACATCGCCACCACCTACATAATGTTATTAACCCCTAATCTGCCGCTCCCGATATCGCCGCCACCTACATACAGTTATTAACCCCTAATCTGCTGCCCCTAACATCGCAGCCACCTAAATACACTTATTAACCCCTAAGCTGCCGCTCTTAACATCACCGCCACCTACATTACAGTTATTAACCCCTAATCTGTCCCCCTAATGTCGCCGCCACATAACCCTAAACATAACTCTAACACCCCCTAACTTAAATATAATTAAAATAAATATAAATAAACCTTACAATTATTACCTAAATAATTCCTATTTAAAACTAAATGCTTACTTACCTGTGAAATAAAACTTAAGCTAGCTACAATATATTGTAGCTATCTTAGGTTTTATTTTTATTTCACAGGTAAGTTTGTATTTATTTTAACTAATAGGAATTAAAGGTGAAAAAATCCAATAGGATTGAGCTTGCATTCTATTGGCTTTTCCAATCAGCCAATATAATGCGTGCTCAATCCTATTGGCTGATTGCACCAGCCAATAGGATTTTTCCCCCTTTAATTCCTATTGGCTGCTAGAATTCTATCAGCCAATCGGAATATAAGGGACGCCATCTTGGATGACATCACTTAAAGGGAAACTTCATTTTTCAACAACAATCGGAAGAATAGGATGCTCTGCACCAGATGTCTTGAAGATGGACCCACTCCGCACCAGATGGATGAAGATAGAAGATGCCGCATGGATGAAGACTTCTGCCGCTTGGATGAAGACTTCTGCCTGCTTGGATGAAGACTTCTGCCAGCTTCGAGGAGGACTTCTGCCCACTTGGATGAAGACTTCTGCCAGCTTCGATGAGGTCTTCTGCCGCCTGGATGAGGATGGATGTCCATTCTTCGACAACTGTAAGTGGATCGTCGGGGTTAGTGTTAGGTTTTTAAGGGTTTATTGGGTGTGTTTTATTTTTAGCTTAGGGTTTGGGCAATGTAAAAGAGCTAAATTCTGTTTTAAGGGCAATACCCATCCAAATGCCCTTTTCAGGGCAATGGTTAGCTTAGGTTTATTTAGATGGGGGTTTGGTTGTGTGGGTGATGGGTTTTACTGTTGGGGGGTTATTTGTATTTTTTTTACAAGAGCTGATTTGTTTGGGGCAATGCCCCGCAAAAGGCTCTTTTAAGGGCCATTGGCAGTTTAGTGTAGGCTAGGTTTTTTTTATTTATTTTTTTTTGGGGGGGGGGGGCTTTTTTATTTTGATAGGGCTATTAGATTAGGAGTAATTCGTTTTTATTTTTGATAATTTCGTTTTTTATTTTGTGTAATTTTAGTGTTTATTTTTTTGCAATTTAGATAATTCTATTTGATTTAATTTAATTTATTTTATTGTAATGTTAGGTTTTAGTGTAAGGCAGGTTAGGTTTTATTTTAAAGGTAAGTTTGTATTTATTTTAACGAGCTAATTTGTAAATAGTTAATAACTATTTACTAACTAGTCTACCTAGTTAAAATAAATACAAACTTACCTGTGAAATAAAAATAAAACCTAAGATAGCTACAATGTAACTATTTATTATATATTTTTTTTGCTTGCTTAGGTTTTTTTACAGGTAAGTTTGTATTTAGTTTTAAATAGGAATTATTTTGGTAATAATTGTAAGTTTAATTTAGATTTATTTTAATTATTTTAATTATATTTAAGTTAAGTGATGTGGGAGGCCAGAGGTTTAGTGGTTAATAGTTTAATTTAGTATATTTTGTTGTGGGGGCTTGCGGTTTACGGATTAATAGGTTTATTATAGTGGTGGTGTGGACGGACAGCAGATTAGCGGTTAATAATATTTAAATATCGTTTGCGATGCGGGAAGGCGGTGGTTTAGGGGTTAATAATTTTATTATAGTGGCAACGATGTTGGGGAGCGGCGGAATAGGGGTTAATACATTTTTTTAAGTGGCGGCGATGTCCAGAGCAGCAGATTAGGGGTTAATAATTTTATTTTAGTGTTTGCGATGCAGGAGGGCCTCGGTTTAGGGGTTAATTGGTAGTTTATGGGTGTTAGTGTGCTTTGTGATAGTTTAGTTATGAGTTTTATGCTACAGCTTGTAACATAAAACTCATAACTACTGACTTTAGATGGTGGTACTGATCTTGACATTTTAGAGTGTACCGCTCACTTTTTGGCCTCCCAGGCAAACTCGTAATACCGGCGCTATGGAAGTCCTATTGAAAAAGGACTTTTCTTAATGTGCGGTACTGACGTTGCATTGCCAAAAAGGTGTACGTTAAACCTATTCTGACAGGACTTGTAATAGCGGCGTTCAGGGAAAAAGCATCGTTATGGAGCATAATGATGCTATTTGAGTCATAACGCAAAACGCGTAATCTAGCTGTATATTCTTTATCTATTAGGGACGTCTCCCACACATTCACATCAACCTTCATAGAAATTATAAAAGCATATAGGATCCTTAATATAAAATAAGCAAAGCCAAAAACACTAATCTCTTATAATATCAGAAATTACAATTCTGCAAAAGTTCTTATTGCCGTCAAAGTTAATATGTGCCGTATAGACTAATTTCGTGGCAATTCACTTGAAAAAAGATTTCCAATAGACCCTTAGATATATAGCAAACTCCTTTGAAAAAACAGAGCCTCCGTGCTTATGAATCGCTCATAAAGCTTTATGGAATTTTATATGTTAATGCCATACCTGAATCCGGTAATGATCCGTTTTATGTGTTTTACCTTCTGTGTACACCATTCACCCTGGTGCGCATGCTCTGTATTACGTAATCGCACTCAACATATGTAAAATAAGAATGTGTGGAATACGATTATATAAATCAGCAGCATGCGGTTTCAGAGGTAGCAAATTCTGACAAGGAAGTTGTCCTGTTGGACTTTGCTGCCGCTATGAGATGCGCGCATGCGCTGTTGAAATTGACTGTGAAACTGTGAAACAAATATAAAGTGCATATAAAAATTATATATATATATATATATATATATATATATATATATATATATATATATATTGATGCATATTGCCAAGCACTCCATCCTGTTAAATATTCTCATAACCTGGGTGCAGTCCTTGAGTTCATCATATAAATCACTGTGAGCAGAAGGGCACTCACATGATTTAAAACAAATAATCTTTATTCTTAAATTATGATCAAAGTCAGGTGTCAGCACGTTGTCGCATTTTTCATCACCATCATACAGTGTATATATATATATATATATAATTTTTATATGCACTTTTTTTTTCCAAATAGTTTTTATTGAGGTCAAAATCACATAACGGCATACAAGAGACATTTCAATACACGTATGAAAACAAAAGCAAGTCGGAAAACAACCTTCTGGGTTAGATACAATACATACTATGGTCGGGCATCAAAAACAAAAATAGTCAACCCTGAGGGGATAAACCTCAAAGTGTGAATTTTTTACATTTTTGATTGTTTAACCAACAATAAAGAAATAAATATTTCAAGAGAATTAAAGTTCAGAGACTAAGTTAATATACTTAACTGAGTGAGTTTGCATACCTGGGAGCAGATAGAGTTCCATTTGGAATGGGGGGACAGTGGGGTAGTTGGGGGGGGGGGGAGAAGGAGGAAAAAAAAAGGGGGCCAATCGCGGGGAGGGGGGAAATGACACAGTCCCCTCCCACATGGTACATTTTGCTGTTAAAATCAATTACCTTCCTTTTACATAGAGAGAATCGTGCTCTCCCCCAGTGAGTCCCAGGGCTCCCAAATCATTGAATACAGGTCTATTTGTTGACGAGAGCTATATACATAACTCTCCATAGACCGAAAATAGGAAATGAGTTGAATCAATGCCTGCCAATTGGGGGGGGGGAGTTTCTGGCGATTGATAACTTTGCCGCCATCATGATCATTATCAGAAGAGCACAATTGGGTGTTGAGAGGGGACTGAGACCAGCATGAACCAGCGCCATTTCTGGGGGCAGGGACATCACCAATCCCAGACGGCAGCACAAAACTTCCAATTTGCTCCACAAGGGGACAATGATCGGGCAGGCCCACCAAACATGCTGTTGACAGCCTCTCCAACAGAGGGGGGAACTGCCTGGAAACATCTTGTGCTGCTTTGAGGGAACATAATGCCACATAGTCAGCAGCTTGTAGAACAGTTCATACAGCGTTATGCAGTGAATTGACGATTTAGTGTGTTGAACTGCGTCCGACCAAACCTCTATTGATAATTCCACCCACAGTCTCTCTCCCAGTCTCCCATTTGCCTGGTTTTAGTTAGTTTTGAAGCATCAAGAAGAATTTGATAATGGGCGGACAAGGGGGAGACATGCTGGGAGTCTGTGGATATCCGACTCTCCCATGGTGTCTGCAGCCTAGGAGGAGCGCCCAGGAAATCCCCACGACTTCAGTATGGAGAGAAGCCTTAGCAGATCAAATCTAAATTTGGGTTGAATGTCATGGTTGTGGGCCAGATCCTCGGGGGGGGGCACTGGATTTCCCCCAGAGAAGAGGTCCGTAATTTTAAGAGTGGAGAGAGCCTGGTGCACCGCCGGACCTGCAAGTGGGAGGCCTAGCAAGAGGCTTGACATGGAGTGACATGGTGAGGGATGCAGAGAAACTAGGTTGTAGTGGCAAAGATGTGACCAGGAGCTCCTGCAGTGCAATAAGATTTTGTTATGAATCGAAAAATCTGAAGCACAGTGGGACGGGATCCAAATAAGATCCATCAATGTCAGATGGGCCAGTATGGAGGCCTGCTCAAGTTCCAGCCAGTGGGGAATGGCCTTTTTTGTGTTCCACTCCGAGATGTGAGATAGAAGGGTGGCCTCATAGTAAATCCTTACGTTCGGAAGACCTAGGCCACCAGCCAGAACTGGGCATTGCAGTAAGGAGGCTGCAATTCAAGGTCTCTTATCATTCCATATGTACCAATTAATTACAGCTTGGAATTTGTTAAGCAGTGAGAGTGGTACTTTTATTGGCAGGCAACGAAAAAGGTAAGTTAACTTAGGAAGCTGCATCATCTTGACTGTGGCTATTCTCCCAAACTAGGAGATTTCATCATATCTTCTGGAGCAGAGATCTATTTGGAGATGGGAGAGAAAGGTATGACAATTCTTAGATAGTACCGTACCCGTATCGTGAGAGAGGAACCCCCTGAGATGTTTTAGTCCTGATAGAGACCATTGGAATTGGTATTTCTTCTTGAGGGAGTTTAATTTGAAGTCGGGTAGATTTAAGGGGTATGCTTCTGTTTTACTTAAGTTCAATTTGTAGTAAGAAATGTCACCAAACCTATCTAGAAGGTCAAAAAGTGCGGGAAGTGAGTCCTCTGGCTCTGTAATGAAAAGGGTCAGATTGTCCGTGTAGAGGGCTAATTTCTGGGGGGTGTCGTGAAGAACTAGACCCCTAACTTGGGTTGAGATCCTAATTGCCACAGCTAGCGGTTCAATGGCTAGGGCAAACAGCAGGGGGGACAGGGGGCAACCCTGTCTTGTGCCGTTAGTGATCTGCACCTTGTCTGAGCAAAAGTCCCGGCCTCTCATCTTTGCTGTGGGGAAGGAATACAAGGATCTCACTGCAGTAATAAAGGGCTCCGGGAGGCCAAATGCTAATAGTGTTGAGAACATGTAGTCCCATCTCACCGTGTCGAACGCTTTTTCGGTGTCCATTGAAAGGGCAAAAAGGGAAATTCCCATGTCTGCAGCCTCAGTAAATATATTCAGGAGATGTCTTGTGTTATCTGGGCCCTGTCTACCCGGGGTAAAGCCAACCTGTTCAGGGTCGACTAGTTCTGGGTGAAATCTATTCAATCTCGTGGCCAATATTTTCACGTACAGTTTTATGTCCACGTTACTGAGAGAGATTGGCCTGTAACTCTCGCATAGAGAATGATCCTTGCCATCTTTAGCAAAGTAATAATCGAGGCCTCAAGAAATTCTGGGCGGAGCCCACCCGAATTAAAACTAAAATTGAAAAATCTGGAAAGAAGAGGAATCAGCCAGCCCTGTTGCTCAATAGTCTGTGGAGGCATTATATTCTCCCCTGGGTAAAGAATACATTATACTCCAGAGTAGGCTCATCACAAGCACAGAGAGGTTCTTCAGAGGCCAAGAGAGGTTCTTCAGAGGCACAGAGAGGTTCTTCAGAGGCACAGAGAGGTTCTTCAGAGGCACAGAGAGGTTACACAGATGTAGCATAGAGCTGCAGAGAGACATGGCAGCATCGTTAAGTGCAAGTGTGCAAAACTAGTCCCAGATTATGCAAATTCTGTCTGATATGCAGATGGACTATAGATGGAGAGAACAAAATCAGCTTTTGGGTGTGTTGGTGGAGCACTTTACACACCAGCAGGACACTTCATCAAGCCTATTATCTGTCGCCAGCACACCAGCAGAAACACCAGAATCTGCTAGAACAAGGAGAACAAGGCAATCCACTACAGGCACCTCAGCTCCCTCATCCAAAAAGTCAAGAAAAAAATAAAAATTATTATAGTTCAACATAACCATTGTCCTTTGTTATTTACCATGTAAAGGTATTAAACATCAATGTGATGGGTGCAAAATATTGAATAAATATAATAATATGACACGTGTGGAAATTCAAATACAACACTTTCATCTTAAATAAATATTATTAGACTCCTGCTCACATCACATATTTGTGTATCAAGGGGAATATTTGTAATATTCAGTTTGAAGATGTTAATCAATGTATCGTACATACAATATTATTATAAACATGGGTACATATAATTCCTGTTTACTTACATATTAATTGAAAATGTGGAAGTGACATCCCTCCGCAGTCTTCTCAGACACCTTAAATGTGGATATTCATTGTGACCTAAACATAAATTAAACAATGAGACATATTCAGTAATTATGGTGGTTAAGGTAAGGTGGGTGGGATGTATTTGTTTCACCTGCATGAAATTGAAATCAGCATGATGGAATCCTGGAAAACATGAAATACACATGCAATAGTTGGTGATGTACAGTCATACATCATAATACATGTGACCTATATGGCTTAGTGGGCTTAGGAACAAGTAACTTACAGGTGAAGTACATGGAGTGCAGAATTATTAGGCAAGTTGTATTTTTGAGGATTAATTTTATTATTGAACAACAACCATGTTCTCAATGAACCCAAAAAACTCATTAATATCAAAGCTGAATAGTTTTGGAAGTAGTTTTTAGTTTGTTTTTAGTTATAGCTATTTTAGGGGGATATCTGTGTGTGCAGGTGACTATTACTGTGCATAATTATTAGGCAACTTAACAAAAAACAAATATATACCCATTTCAATTATTTATTTTTACCAGTGAAACCAATATAACATCTCAACATTCACAAATATACATTTCTGACATTCAAAAACAAAACAAAAACAAATCAGTGACCAATATAGCCACCTTTCTTTGCAAGGACACTCAAAAGCCTGCCATCCATGGATTCTGTCAGTGTTTTGATCTGTTCACCATCAACATTGCGTGCAGCAGCAACCACAGCCTCCCAGACACTGTTCAGAGAGGTGTACTGTTTTCCCTCCTTGTAAATCTCACATTTGATGATGGACCACAGGTTCTCAATGGGGTTCAGATCAGGTGAACAAGGAGTCCATGTCATTAGATTTTCTTCTTTTATACCCTTTCTTGCCAGCCACGCTGTGGAGTACTTGGACGCGTGTGATGGAGCATTGTCCTGCATGAAAATCATGTTTTTCTTGAAGGATGCAGACTTCTTCCTGTACCACTGCTTGAAGAAGGTGTCTTCCAGAAACTGGCAGTTGGACTGGGAGTTGAGCTTGACTCCATCCTCAACCCGAAAAGGCCCCACAAGCTCATCTTTGATGATACCAGCCCAAACCAGTACTCCACCTCCACCTTGCTGGCGTCTGAGTCGTACTGGAGCTCTCTGCCCTTTACCAATCCAGCCACGGGCCCATCCATCTGGCCCATCAAGACTCACTCTCATTTCATCAGTCCATAAAATCTTAAATCAGTCTTGAGATATTTCTTGGCCCAGTCTTGACGTTTCAGCTTGTGTGTCTTGTTCTGTGGTGGTCGTCTTTCAGCCTTTCTTACCTTGGCCATGTCTCTGAGTATTGCACACCTTGTGCTTTTGGGCACTCCAGTGATGTTGCAGCTCTGAAATATGGCCAAACTGGTGGCAAGTGGCATCTTGGCAGCTGCACGCTTTACTTTTCTCAGTTCATGGGCAGTTATTTTGTGCCTTGGTTTTTCCACACGCTTCTTGCGACCCTGTTGACTATTTTGAATGAAACGCTTGATTGTTCGATGATCATGCTTCAGAAGCTTTGCAATTTTAAGAGTGCTGCATCCCTCTGCAAGATATCTCACTATTTTTGACTTTTCTGAGCCTGTCAAGTCCTTCTTTTGACCCATTTTGCCAAAGGAAAGGAAGTTGCCTAATAATTATGCACACCTGATATAGGGTGTTGATGTCATTAGACCACACCCCTTCTCATTACAGAGATGCACATCACCTAATATGCTTAATTGGTAGTAGGCTTTCGAGCCTATACAGCTTGGAGTAAGACAACATGCATAAAGAGGATGATGTGTTCAAAATACTCATTTTCCTAATAATTCTGCACTCCCTGTATTCATGGATGAATACCTCACTTGGGTAGCTTAGTTTTTTTTTAGAGTAATGTTTTTTATTTTGGGGGGTTGGTTGGGTGGTAGGTTTTACTGTTGGGGAGACTTTGTATTATTTTACAGGTAAAAGAGCTGATTTCTTTAGAGCAATGCCCTACAAAAAACCCTTTTAAGGGCTATTGGTAGTTTATTGTAGGCTAGGGGTGTTTTTATTTTGGGGGACTTATTTTTTTAGGGCTATTAGATTAGGTGTAATTGTTTTCATTTTTGATAATTTCGTTTATTTTTTTGTAATCTGCGATTTTTTTTATTTTATGATGTTAGTGTTTATTATCTTTGGTAAACTTACGGCCAGATTACGAGTTTTGTGTTAGAGGCTATGCGGTGCTAATGAGCAGTTTTCTCTCACCGCTCACTTACCTGCAGCGCTGGTATTACGGGTTTTTACAAACCCGGTGTGATATACCTTTAAGGTATATCCCCTGCTTAACCTCTAACCCTTTATAAGGCTTCCTGTTCCTGCATTTCATTGCCTGAATATTGAAGGACATATGCACCGCAGTTAAACTGAGAGCTCACTCTATCTCTGATTTCTCTGTTGTGTCTTTATGCATTCTCTTACAGACCTGCAGCTAAGCTGTATTTGATGTTATCTAAAGCAACATTGATTCTTATTTCTGTTCCCTTTACCTTGGGCAATTTATACACAGACCTACACCAGGATTCTCTTATTCAAATCACCGTTGCGCTGACATGAGTCAGCTGTCTACAGAATCGCTCAGTGAGGACACGGCATCTGCAGGACCGGAAGTGAGTCACACACACACCCGCTGCAGTGCAAACGCTGAACGCTCCGAGGTGGTCAGGTACCATTGTGTCTCTCAATACAACCTTTCTATATCCACTTTAGTTCTGTGTATACACGGACATTTGTACTGTTTTTCCTACCAGTTGCTATTCCAAACTACTGAACTTACTCTCAGACTTCACTACCTAAAAATTACCTGTTAACTGTGGTTCAGCTCATCGCCGGATCCTTTTCTTATACTGAGAGTTTCTGTGTGTGCATGTATTGAACGGGTGTGTGTGTGTGAAGACAGTAGGAATCCAACATATTACAGACTGTACCTTTTCAGTTATATATCAAATCCTACTGCTCCAGAATTAATTCAAGTTACAAATCTCCTTGCTAATCTATTCATCACAGAGTCAGCTTTCGCTGTGAGAATCAGGCTTAAGCACATTCTCTGCTCGGTTATTTACTGAAAATTACTTAATATAAAACTGGCTCACTGTATTGTTACCCAGAGTAATCAGTGACTCTTGGGTACTATTTACAAAAGAGCAACAAAAACTCATATTATTAACAGATTTAGGATCAAGTATATGATATCTGTTACATAATATTCAGGCCATATAAACATTAGCATCCGGTTTGTAAATTACTTATCAAACCATGGATCCTAATGAAATTAAAAAAGAATTTAATAACGTGTACCAGAAACTTGATTTCCTAGCACATGCATTAAATGAAGTCAAAGCTGAAAACACAGCTATCAGAACCCTGATAAAGGACTCATTAACCCCTAAGGAACCATTGCTCCCAGAGCCACATATACAAACACCTACACCTTTCTCAGGGAAAAGGTCAGAGTTCCGTGATTTTAAAAATGCATGCTTTCTCTTATTTTCTATGAAACCACGCACCTATCCTACAGATAGAATAAGAGTCTGCACAACTATTTCTTATTTGAGTGGTGAACCACGGACTTGGGCCAATAGGTTTTTTGAGAACAATGACCCAATCCTAGATTCACTCCAAGAATTCTTCGCTGCTTTAGCTAGTCTATATGAGGACTCAAACAGTCAACTGAACGCAGAAACAAAATTAAGAGCCCTTAAGCAAGGGAAAAGAACAATGGAAGAATACACCACTGACTTCCAAATGTGGGCATCTGAATCTCTTTGGAATGAGATCAGCCTGAAAAATCAGTTCAGGTTGGGACTCTCAGAGGCTCTAAAAGACGAGCTATCTCGCCTGGACATCCCTGAGACACTTGCAGCACTGATTAAACTTAGTACAACACTTGACCGTAGACTAAGGGAAAGAAAGGCTGAAAAGGGTTATTATGATCCTACTCCCAGACGTATGACCCAAAGCACCCAAGGTCACGATAGAAACCAATCCACACCCATGGAGATAGGTACTATCAAAGGTCCACTATCTGCAGAAGAAAAGACCAGGAGGAGACTGGCGAATCTTTGTCTTTACTGTGCTCATAAAGAGCATACAGTATCTACATGCCCACTGTTGGCCAAACAAAAGAAGGGTAAGATTAAAACCTCTATATTAGTGTGTAAAACAGATTTTCCAACTCAACTCACTTTATCCATTTCTTTACAGTGGAATCAAACACATACCCAGACTGACACCTTAATAGACTCAGGAGCATCAGGGATATATATAGATGCTGATTATGTATATACAAATAAAATCCCTACTGTGTGTAAAAAGCAACCAGTGTTTGTCAAATTAATTGATGGTTCTTTAATACAAAAAGGGCCTATAACCCATCACACCATACCCTTACTGACAACAACACCAGAAGGACACACTGAATATCTAGTTTATGATATTATTCCTATTAATAGACATTCAGTAATCCTAGGTTACTCATGGTTGAATACACATAATCCAAACATAGACTGGTCTCACAACACTATACTCTTAACTTCGGATTATTGTACTAAAACTTGTTATCCACACTGTTCGATATCTAGCCTGGAGTTTGGTTTACCATTGGCATATTCTGATTTGGTAGATGTGTTTGATCTTAAAGAAGCCGAAAGTTTACCACCCCACAGGCCTTTTGATTGTCCGATAGATATAATTCCTGGATCACAAATCCCGTATGGGAAGATTTACCCATTATCTCAAACCGAACTGGAACACTTACGCACATATCTAGATGATAACCTGAAAAAAGGTTTTATTTCACATTCCACATCACCAGCAGCTGCTGGTATATTTTTTGTAAAAAATAAGGACCACTCACTACGCCCAATAATAGATTACAGAGGCCTCAACGCAATTACCATAAAGAATCGGTATCCACTACCCTTGATACCCGAATTGATAGAAAGATTGACAAACGCAACGCAAGGACAAAATGAAATCATCAACATACTGACTCGAATAGAAGAAGGCCAAACAAGAATATTTAATCTTCATCAACAAATGTTCACTTTTTTCCGGGAGGCGCATGCTGGTCTACCTCCTGTTGCTGTGCCTCTTGTTGCTGGGCCTCTTGCTGCTGGGCCATCTCCTCCTGCCGGCCCATCTCATACTCCTCAGCCATCTACTCCTCCTCCTCAGCCATCTACTCCTCCTCCTCCTCAGCCATCTACTCATCCTCCTCAGCCATCTTCTCCTCCTCATCCATCTTCTCCTCCCCAGCCATCTACTCCTCACCTTGGTCGTCCCAGTACTCTTCCTTCCACTCCTCCCACAACAGCTCCAAGGAGGACTCTTCGGAGTCGGCAGTTGCCTCTCCCAGAGCCTCAGCCCCGTGGGAAGAGGGGAAGGAAGAGGAAGTAAGTATTTTTTTCATCTTCACTGCTTTTTTTAATTTAATGTGTAATGGATAGGTATGTGATGATGTGGTTTTCATACACTTGTGGACCACACTCTGTATATAATCGACTTCTATGGGACCGGGTCCATGGAGGCAGATTGTTTGCAGAGTGTGGGTTATAAGTGTGTGAAAACCACATCATCACATACCTATCCTTGTTCATGATATTGATTGGTTTCTGTGATGTGATGTCCAAACTGTTTCCCCAATCGCTAACTCAATTACCATAACAATTTTCCATGATGGCATATTACTGTTTGAATGCCAATAACACAGCTTAAAGGGACAGTCAGAAAATTATTGATTACAAAGAAAACACTGTATTACGCATTATAAAGTTTGAAACAACAAAACATGGAGAAATACATGTGTGACTTATGTGCTTACCCTTGTATCTATGACTATGAAAAATGACCACTTATTTGTTGTTCTGACATAACAACATTTTAGATATCAATGATCAATACATGGTCAATAATATGCTGTATGAGCCCAAGGTTTTACATATACAAATGCTATCAAAATGCCCTCTAGTGCTCAAATTGTATAATGATTACAAGCACTCTTCAAGATGGAAGAAATGAGCACACCAACCTCATAAGTTTAGATAGCAAATTTAAATAAACCCAGACAAATGTTCAATTGTTGAGAAACATTTGATATCCTTGATATTACAGAATTGACTTTTAGAATAATGACAAACATTATATATTTTCTAAACTGTCCCTTTAACAACATTACATATGCTAACACATATTTTAAACTTGTTGGTATATCTACATGTACTTTGTCAAATAAAAAAAAATTGAAATCACATTTATATTGACGTGTTAAATAAAGTCTATTTTCTTTAAGAGACATTATTGTGTTAATATTTTATTGTAAAGACATTTTTATTTAACAATGAATATGGTTTAAAGTCCTTTTAGGAGTGGGGGGGGGTGAAAATATGCTAACAATAATATATTTGAAGATTAAACTATGTGGATCTCATACATGATACAAAAAACAACATTTGCATTCAAGGGACAGTATCCTATATTTTTAACATAACTGTATGTAATAGACATTACTACAAACAACAAGATTAACATATACTGATATCAATATTAAAAAGCTTCAAACACTTGAAAATAAAATAGGGTTAGCTATATTGAAAATATAGACGAAACCCCCATTACAACCGTAAAACAACACAATACACCATCATTAACATATGAAAAGACCCTTTACACAAACTGGAGAAAGCTGGAGAATGTACTCACATGAAACTCAGAGGCTTTGTGAGGAGTAAGAAAATTACTTACATTTTCTTAGAACAGAAGAAAAAATAAACGTATTGGTTAAACAATGGACTATCTAACTAGAGACAAAATCCAAGCTTTTGATTTATAATGTGAGTGTCTAATGAACCTTTAATAAAATATACAACGAAATTACATTTAGAAGAAGTCGGCATCATATATTTAGCATATGATAAAGATAAATGCATATTGATTACTTTATTCAAACACAATAGCGCTTATTTATTAATTAGATATATTCAACATTAAACACAACATTAATTTTTTAAGAAAAAGGAACATATTGTTGACAAACATATTAAACATGGACTGTAGAGATTTGCACTTGCCTAGAAATATCCTATGCATGAAAACATTTTTCTTTAGTTCGTTGATTCAACCAGACATACAGCAAAAGAGAATGTGGTGGTCTTTATCAGCTACGGGTCAACAATGTAACATGATGCAAATAATACATATTCGCAAGCTTTTTAAAATTGGATGCAGTCACAAACGTTTTTAACGTGCACAAATATTGCGGGACTACGTAATCCAATCATACGTTTTTTTACCTTTACATGTGCCGTCTTAACATCGCGCTTCCTTGATCACGTAAGAACGCCATCCAATGAAAGGCACATTATTGATCACGTAAGAACGCCCAAAAAAAAAGGCGCATCCTTGATCGCGTCAAAACGCAATCCAATAAAAGGCATATTCCTGATCACGTAAGAACGTCAGTCAATACAATGAATCATTGGACAGCCTGGCAGGTGACGTCTTAAGCAACATGGCGCATCCGAGATCGCTGAAAAACCGCTGACAATACAAGGACTCAGTGACAGCTTGGCATATCACTAAGAAACGTATTTATATTTTAGGAACTAGTATGTGTGGAGATTGCTATCTAGGAATGACAACAAATCCTGAATCATCTTTTCGGACTTGACTGTACCTTGAACTATAGCTATGGTGTATATCTTTAACATTTAAAAGATACACATGAGAAATACATATGCCATTGATGTTTTAAGATATGTTTGGATTGTTGTTGAATAACAATAGTTATACATGTATTGATTAAACGTGTCATTTATTCAGGTTTAATTATTGTCAGCCTACCTATAGCCATATATGGGAGGAGATGTATTTTGTTAACATATTAGTTAACTAATATTCATCATCTAAATTATTTGCATTACACACAGAGATTTATTTGGTTACACCTTTACACTAATATAGATTTGAAAATGAAATACAGGTGCTGTCAACATTACAATAAGATTGTTTATTAATAAAATTATATGTCTTTGTTCTTGTAAAAAGGACAAAAACGCTTTACAAATGGAAATACATTCATTAACAATTGTGATCAACATCACTTAAAGGGACATTATTTTGTTTTTAAAAAGAGCATACACATAGTCAATACTATTTCAATAAAATGAAGACTTTACAGGGATTATATCATTTTATCAATACTCAGATCATTTGGTAAAGGTGCATCAATTCATGCAGACTTTCTAAATACACACATGGATCTGAACATTTAAATATACATATATACACAAATACCAATCTATATATACATATATAAAGAAATTACTCTGCTAATCATAATCAGGCAATGATAGAGCTAAGAGAAAATAATATAAAGACAAATAATAAGATTACATTGGAGATGTTAATCTTAAAGTCATTTACTATTGTCTTACATATTTGATTTCAGTATACCAAATATATTTGGTAGGTCCCTTTAAGGATCAACAACATAAACTAGAGCTTTCAAAAAATAACAGGAAGAATGAGGACAATTATTTGTGAAATAAAATGTATTTTATTAGTATGTAAGAAAACATACACAACGTTTATAAATAATCTTGTAAAAATAAGGAATCTATGAGCCATATGACAAGGTAACAGTGCACCACAGTCCATGAAGAGAGTTGCCAAGGGCCAGCATAGCCCCATTGGAGACATATGACAAGGTAAAAGAGTGCATCACAGTCCATGAAGAGAGTTGGCAAGAGCCAGCATAGCCCCATTGGAGACACATGGCAAGGTAACACAGTGCATCACAGTCCATGAAGAGAGTTGCCAAGGGCCAGCATAGCCCCATTGGAGACATATGACAAGGTAACACAGTGCATCACAGTCCATGAAGAGAGTTGCCAAGAGCCAGCATAGCCCCATTGGAGACACATGGCAAGGTAACACAGTGCATCACAGTCCATGAAGAGAGTTGCCAAGAGCCAGCATAGCCCCATTGGAGACACATGGCAAGGTAACACAGTGCATCACAGTCCATGAAGAGAGTTGCCAAGGGCCAGCATAGCCCCATTGGAGACATATGACAAGGTAAAAGAGTGCATCACAGTCCATGAAGAGAGTTGGCAAGAGCCAGCATAGCCCCATTGGAGACACATGGCAAGGTAACACAGTGCATCACAGTCCATGAAGAGAGTTGCCAAGGGCCAGCATAGCCCCATTGGAGACATATGACAAGGTAACACAGTGCATCACAGTCCATGAAGAGAGTTGCCAAGAGCCAGCATAGCCCCATTGGAGACACATGGCAAGGTAACACAGTGCATCACAGTCCATGAAGAGAGTTGCCAAGGGCCAGCATAGCCCCATTGGAGACATATGACAAGGTAAAAGAGTGCAACAGGCACAACAATAAACAGAAAAAAAGGCCAAATGGCAACACTAACAATAAAAATTCAACATGTGGACGGAGGATTCTTATCTGCCACCATGGAGCATATCCAGATCCTCCACTTACTGGTCATCCTCTTCATTGTCCTGTGCATGTCCAGCTCCAGATTCAGGCCTTGAACGTAATTGCATAATTTCACGCAGAGTCAAGTCCTGAACCCGGAGCTGGGCCTGCATGGTGTCGTTCATCCCTCTCAGGACAGCTGCGTTCCTCAACACGGCCTGCTCTACTCTACAAATAATTATTTACATTAATTAGTTTACATTTATTCTTTACACATGAATTAGGTTATTCAGACAGACAGAAATCATTAAAGGGACATGTTACTCAAACATGTTGTCCCCTTTAATTGGTTTTAGATGATCCACTTATATAGCTTGAGTGTATCAAATCTTGTTAAAGGATTTACATTGTACTTACATCAGAAATTTAAAAATTAAATTTAGACTGTGGTAGGCACACCTATCCTTAAACATTTTTGCATTGAGGACAAGCTGTGTAAACATAGCAACCAGAAGAAATTACATTCCCACTGGGTTAGACAAGAGATAATGTATCCACATTTGTACATAAAATTTTGGATCCAAGTAGTGGTGATTGGTATATGTAGTGATATCCAATTAAAGGGACACTGAACCTAAATATTTAATGGACTCATTCAGATAGAGCATGACATGACAAATCTTTATAAATTACACATATTCATTATATGTTTTAATTCTCAAGCTATATTTTGAAAGCAAGAATGTTGCTTTTTATGGAAGCCAATATTTTTTTTATCAACTTTGTTTGTGCATGCTGGTTGATGGATACATTCATCCAACAATAAAGAAATGATGGCCAGATTTATTTTATTGTTTAAACTAATTATAGTAATTACTTTTTTTACAAAAATATATCAAGAGAATGACGAATAATTAATAAGAGTATGAAATTATAAATTTGATTAACATTGCATGCTGGATTTGAATCACAATTTAACAAATTTAACTTCACTGTACCTTTAAGTATCTTATAAAGTGTATTTAGAATGATACTTACAGCTGTGCCTGGGAAGGACAATCTGACACCCAGGACAATGAAGGTTGAGACAGGGGGGACGGATGGGATTGGCTTGGGGAGGGATGTGAATGGCTTGGGGAGGGCTGAGCTGCCGCTCCGGGGTAGGCCGTACAGCTGGGGAGTGGGGAGTTTGGGTCTGGGCAGCTGTACGGGCCAGAATACGGGGAGAGCGGCGAAGGGGGGTGTATGGGCGTTTTTTGGGATGGACAGGATATGAAATATGTGAAGGGCTGGCAGTGGTCTGGGCATGGTCATGAGTTTGGTCATGAGTTTGGTCATGGGCAGGGTTCTGGGTCTGTGCAGGGGTGTGGCCATGGTCAGGGGTGTGTGCCTGGGGAGGGCTCTGTGACTGGGCAGGGGCGGAAACCAGATGACCAGAAGTGGTGGATCCATCTGAAAATGTAAAGAAAATATATTAACATCTCATACATCCTGACATCAAATCAACGCATTTCAAATTGATTATGTTTTCAATATACTTCGAAGTGTGTTTGAATTTTTAAACAATTCTGAAATGAGGATATGGTATGTATATAGGCACTCAGATGAATATCAATGACTGTCTGTACAATTTGAACCTTATTATTGTTTTTTGGCATGGAATATGCATGTGACATAATGATGGCATGAATTAGAAATTTTTCAAAATAAATATACAAGCAGAATTTCATGCTGCCCGATATAGAAAGGGGGCAGTAGTGTATTTGAACAGACAAATAATATTCCTTTTTAAAGGGCAAAAGCTGTAGACTTTTAATGTCTTCAATAAAATGATTTCCAAAAAAAAAACATGTTGGAAACATGATAGATATATTTCACATACCATCAGACTCCAAGGCAGCCTCTTCCTCCTCCGTCCCACATGTGACAGCAATCTCTGTAAAACATAACATGTTGTGTACACGTTAAGATCAGATATTATAACATATGTTACTGTTGCTCAAATACGCACATCAATGTTGCATTAAAGATATACACACACAAAGTTATGATTTACATCATTTTGATGGAGCATACAAATGACAATAGATTTGTTATTGTCAATGAATATTAATTTTAATGTATTGTTTGTATTAATGTTAAATTCATAAAAGCATAGTACATAGAACATTTAAGATTTCTCATGTGTGTATCACTTGATGACTGTTGTCAAAAAATCTAATGGAAACAAACATATGTTATACATCTTATGAATAACAAATGTGTAGACTAATAAAGTAGAAATTATTAATCGTTCAATATGAAAAATAAATTAATATATAATCAGAAGATAAATATTTTGAATTTTTATAATGTTATGCTTCATCAGAATCATGATCATAATATTGATTAGCAATACACCTTCAATTACATATAAATGAGTCAATGGACTTACCAGGAGACCGCAAAGGCGTCTCTATGTCACTGCTGGATTCCTGTGGGCTCACCACACCAACTCTCTCTATGAATGATATAGATATATATTATTAAACACATTTGGGATATCACTAAATCACATCTGTCTAGAATTTTAACATTAATCAACTTTAAAATGTGAAGAATAGAGCAGTCATTACACCAGAAAATGCTTGATTGAATCAAGGGGATTCTGTAAAAATATCTGTATTTAACATATGTTTAATGTCAGACTACATTAGACATCAAATTCATCTCAGATGCTGCTATTGCATATCTAAATATACCCAATGATCAATGTTCTTAACCCTTTAAGGACACGCCTTTCACTTTGCTCAATTGTTTTATGACGGAATAATTCCGTCACATGTCCTTAAGAAGTTACAAGAATACACACAAACCACATATTGAGTAGCATTTGTTGACAAATCTAAACAAACACATGTGTCACATCGAGCCATTTTTGCAATGTACAGTAATCTTGTTTAGGACACAACACATATTTATCACAATACAAAACAAAATTGATTATTACAAATATGTAATCATGGTGCTGTTAGAGTATGCAGATATCTATAAAGTAACTCCAACAGAGAATGTGATTTATATATCAATAGTTTTTAATAAAAAGAATGTAAAGATGAATGAATCTATTTTGTCTTAAAGGGACACTGACATGATTAATTTAAATAATTGATTTCTATGTTCAAACTGTAAAAAATGATTTAACATTGACTCCTATTATAATTAGAATGTTGCTCGATATTAATCTTAAAGGCAGATAAGGAATATTGGATTCAATAAATATTGTTTGTTGAAGGTATCCACCAATCATCAATAAAAACCCAGGTTGGTCAACCAAAATTTAGATGCACATAAACGTACTTTCTTTATTTTACAATACATTTAGCAATAGAATATGTCACATATGATGATAGTATTCTATTTTTATGTTTATTAATATTGCATACTGTATCTGAATGACAATATTAATAATTGTAGCTCAGTATCCCTTTAATGTAAAATTAAATTGATTCCACAATGTTGTTGTTAATGAATTATCTACTCCATATGTTGATGTCATGAATGGTATTGAGCATGCAATTAAAATGTAATATGTTATTTAAGGATATCCGAATAATTATTTAATTTTCATCTATTAAATAGACATTACATCTAAATATTGAACAATGTGTATTTATTATGTAATGTTCAGTCCATGTTTCTAAGACAAATGTCAATTAAAAAGAGACATACCATACTGTGACAAGCCCTGGCTTGAGGATCCAGCAGCCACATCCATATCTGTAATATATTAAATGAGGATTGCATATCATTAATACTAATCATGCCATGTTTAAAAAATTTACATTAATAACAAATCAATTGAAAAATATTAATCCTTTGGTAGTCCCATGAGTTAATAGTTTCCTCAATTAAATTAATTAAAAATATATCCTGGACTCTTATTTTCAATCAGTTGTGTTGTTTACTGTATCTTTAAGAATATCTGCTTGTTATTACATAATCATCAATTGATGGCCATATGTTATAATTGTTTTGTATTATTGGTTTTTTATTAGCTATAATATTGAAAATAAGAATACTGTATTCTTCACTAATCTAAGAATTCCCATTTAATTTTTAACAACATGTATAAAGCAATGCCACTTTCCGCAAACCCATGTTAACGTGGATGAGAAATGCCATTTTCGCGATCATTGCGCAATGATTCCAAGCGGAATTACGCATCCGTCATTTCACCAATATGTATAAAGCAATGCCACTTTCCGCAAACCCATGTTAACGTGGATGAGAAATTACATTTCCGCTCTGTGACGCATATTCTGTAGAGCGCAAGAAACATCATTCCTATTTCATGTGTCAATAATCTAAAATCAGATATCTAAACATCATATGTAGTGTATGTTGTGAGATCTGTATAGGTTTAGTATCTGACTATATACACATTTTTTGATTATAAAATAAAAAAATATATATATTATATGAAGTTGGATAATTACCTGGTTCAGATTCTCTATCATCTCCTCCCAGGCCACCGGACGGAGAAGCATCTGCCCTGTCCCCCGCGTCAGGACTTTCAGATCCCGCAGCTGGGAGGGAAGAAGAGGAGGCCGAGGATGGCGAGGATCTAAATCTTTTGGGGACCCGGAGATTGAGGAGCTCGCATAAAGTCACCTCATAAGGGAGTAGGTACAGTTTCCGCGGGGCCTCTCTTTTGCCACCTCTTTTACGGGCTTGTACCCAGTCCCTTATGAGGTTTACTTTTTTCGATAAACGCAACCTCATATCTCCGAATCTCCTCATGATCTGATCCTGGGTCCTCTGGACGTCACACACCAATCTAACCGCATTGGTGATAGACTCCCAGAGGGCCTTCTTAACGTGCGCATCTGTCAACCTCCTCTTGTTCCCAAACAGCTGGGGATAAAAGTCCTTGACGGCGTGGACCAGTGCAGCGCTCTCCTCCTTGGTGAACCTGGGAACTGACATGCCTGCCGAGTTGCGTATATATAATATATATTTAATATATAAAAACAAATACACCAGCAGGCATTAGAGAACTGACAAAGATGGCAACGTGTAATGGACTTTTATATGGTGAAGTAAACATGAGATGCACCATGGGACAATTTATCTGTACATCTGATTGGATAAAAGTTTGAAATATTGTTAGAATGTGTGTGAGACCATCCTGACTCAAGTTGTGTTTGTGTGATGAACTCTGATTGGCCGTTCCTTAATGTTTCATATCTTAGTAACTTCCTTACACATACCTCATGGTGGTGCTGTAACTTCATTTTTCATGTATACTTATTTGTAACTCATGGGCCTGTCATGCGGATATGTGTGACGCAGATTTAATATCCGTGATCCGTTAAATATTAATGATTAAATACTCTTTAAAATCTAATACTGTCACATTATTAATGTTGTCGACATTTCTCGGTTTAATAACGGTCTGTTTCTTTAATACAAATACACATTTCATATTGTATGTCTTTATTGTTCTTTAAATACATTTATTGTGAAGTATTGACATTGCTCTATTAAATGTCTTTATAATGCACATTGATTGTGTGCTATTGCGTGACATTAGACTCTAATGTTTAAAGATGCTAATCTGGTGTTTCAAGATGCGTTTCCCACGCAATATTTATTAATGTTAAAATTCAGGTTAGAATGTCAGTAACTTGGATAATCTGTTTATAAATATTAAACTACAGCTTTGTTATTCGCAAATAAACCTCGAGCTTGTATTTGTCTGAAGTGCTCATATATGTTATTGTGCAATGGCGTCTTTAGTTTTAAAGAGACATTACAAACAATTGTATCAAATGATCTGTAGAGATAGAAGATTGTTTAGACTTTAAAATGTGATTTATTTTCCATTAGTATTTAGATATCCTCAACAGAAGAAATTTAAATGCACATGGTTGAGACAATCACATAAGGCATCTCTGTGCATCCACCAATCTTCATCTACTGAGCCGATCTCGATATGCTTTTCAAGCAAAGTATGTGAAGATATCAAGATAAGTAAATACACTCTTTAAATCTCTTAAAGGGACACTGTCCAAACAAATTTAGCATTGGTGATTGAGCATGAAATGTTAATCAACTTTATTCTTTAATCAGATTATCAAATTTTAACAGTTATCTTGTTATGTTTCTTTGCAAATCAATAATGATATTTTATATTACGGACAATTGTTTTATAAAAACATGGGTTGTCCTTGACGATTGTTGCATCAATTATTCCAAACAATCAAGTTCTGTCCAGAGTACTGAAGCAAATAAATTAGCTATTTACTGCCTTATTTTTAAAGTAATGATAGCAACATCACAATGAGCATTCATAATATGAGACAGGTTTTAAAGTTGATTCCAATAGAATACTCATTCAGAATGTATAAATCATTAATTTTTTAACTGTCTACCTTTAAGTATATTTTGAGTTCATGTCCCTTTAAATAAACATTTCACAATAATGCTTAAAATATCATAAACCTAGGCACCTTCCTTTTGCTAAATGAGTCTAACATACGAGTAAAGCAAATTAAGATTAAATTCTAGATTGTTTTACACACTGACTGAAATATATTTATTAAATGATGTCTTTTTTAGCCTTCAGCGTAGAGGGACATTAAGCTATATGTTATGTATGCATTTTGTATAATATTCTTATATTTGAACAACTTAATATGTTTTGTTATTCAATCATTATATTGTAATTATATATATTCTTGGATTAAATACATCTCTACATAGGCTATTTTGATGCTGATTGTTGTTTGCATATAGATGCCTTATATCATTGACTAAGATATGTGCATTTTTTTTTGTAAAACAAGTATATTTAAAGACTGAATGTAATTCTATAGTACTTTCTAAATATGTTTAAATTCTTGTATGATATTTTTAAAAATCTATACAAAATATACTTTGTGATTGTCCCTTTAAGGACCCAAACATTTGGTATTTTTATTTAACATTGACAAAATAAACAAAAGGGGAATTTACATTCTATATAGATATTTGATGTCTAACCCAAGAGGTAAGATTGTAATAAATACATAATATTACTAAGTATAGTTAAATGACTCCACTAGAAAATTACATAGATTAACCTGGCATCCAATAACTAATTTTTAAAAATTATCAAGTTAAATGACCTACCATTTATAAATGTAATAATTTAAATAATTTCTATTAATTTTTTTAGATACCTAAGGAAGATACATGATCTTATACAATTATTTTTACATTCAACAACACTGTCACTTTCATGTAATTGAACCACTTCACCTTATTATATGTTAAAAAAAATTTTTTTTACTACATATCCTAAATAATTGTAATATATACATTTTCAATATAAAAGCATTGAAGAATCTGACTCCCCAATTAATGTTATAAAATATATATTTATATTCTCGGAAGCATTTTATTTTCTAATATTAAAGCATTATTTTATCTTATGCATGTGCTTGTCAAATAGCCAACTACCAGTCATGGGAGTCCAAGTTTGATTTATTTACAGATTATATTGATATTTAGTAGAATCTGTTCAAAATAATGTATTTAATAATAAAATGTTTAGTATTAACATGTCAAAATATAATTAATAGAAAAAAATTAAATATTCCTGGAAGTCATCAGATGCCAATCTGAAAAGAAAAATAATAAAAATGGAACAAAGTTAATACACACGTTGTCAAATATTCATAAAATACATTTAAAATCATATGGTGTCTATGCTCTAACTTTGATCAACATTTTTTAAAGATAATCATTAAATTTATTTAAAATTAATGAAATACATACACCATTATATTGTTGATTAAAAATTCTATTTAAATATCCAAAATTCAAATTATACATAATAATGTATATCACATTTCAACAATATATGTATGCTGAACATAAATCTAATATTTCATGTCCATTCAAATACCTCTATATCAACTATAATATGTATTCCTTTTTCTGATTGTGATCCCTAAATATCTAATGATGAAATAAGTATGACTAATGTATGTAAGCTAACAATAATCAACATTCTTCATGTGATTCTTAACTAGCATGCACCAACCTGGATAATGCATGGTCTTTGAAAGTCAATTCAGGGGTAAACAGTTGATCTTCAATAGGTGTCTTATTCATCAGTTCATTAAATAGAGGACTGGGAAATACCATCTACAAAATAGAAAATCATCTAAGTGTCTCTAATAGGATGTCTCCACAGCCTTATTCTATCAAATAGTTTGCACTTACCATGTGAACATGTCTTTGTATGGTTTTCAAGGTCAGCAGAATTGAAAGATAATGCCAGACATGATCCCATTGGTATACTTCAATTTCAATCTTGGCTTTTTCCCCACTGTCAGTCTGGGCAATCTTGACTGTCAGGCTTCAAATTGTTCCCTTTCAGTCTTTAGATTAAGTCATCTCCCTAATGTAATAAATTTAATTAAAAAAAATCATACAAGTGTGTGAATCAGTTCTGTACCCCTCTCCCACCCCCCATTTCATAATAAATATCTGTCACTAGCTTACTAAGCCTGTGTATGAACCTGTGTTATTTTCTAGCAAGTGTGAAGATGAGTCATATTGAGCATAAAAAACCTCTGTGTGACATTGAACCATAGTCATTCTAGAGTATCCCTTTCTGATTATGTACATTTTAAGTAATGTGTAAACCAAAATCTATTTCTTAAAATGTATGCCATATGATGTATTTGTGTACAAATCATGCCAGCAACAGTCCATACATTTCTACTTACCATCTGATGTCCTCTTTAAAAACCAGGTGGCAAAGACTCGCTATAGGACCCAATGCCCAGAGCATCACCTATATTATGAAAATTAAAAATTATTCTAACATTTGATCAATACTAACATGTTTGCACAATTCTCTACTTGTCATTTCCCTAGAGTTCACATCTATTGAAAATACTACACAGTCTAACTTCTATTCTTTACCGTCTAAAGTGGCGGTTGATGACGTCTGCTCTGACATCAAGTCCCTCGTCCTGGAATTCCCCCTCTAGAACAGGATCATCCTCCTCATCTCTGAGGAGGTCTCTGTCCACCGGGACGGCCTACAGCATCCCAGCCCGCTGTGCAATATTATGCAGGACGCTACAGGCTACAACGATCTTCGCCACCTTCTTTGGGTTGTACTGGAGTGCTCCTCCAGAACGGTCCAGGCACCTGAATCTCATCTTCAGGAGCCCGAACATCCTTTCAACCACCGCCCTGGTTCTCTTATGAGCCCTATTGTAGCGCTCCTCAGACACATCAGTCGGGCTACGCAAGGGGGGTAATGAGCCAAGGCCGGCTCATGTACCCAGAATCACCTATAAATTTTGAACAGAACATAATTCAAACAGAATACTTAAACTAGTATATTGTTGTATAATTTTTTTTTATTTAAAAACCATAATCCATATTAAAACTTGTCAGAAACATACCAATAAAAAAATTTCTATATTATTCTGTATCTTCCCATTTCAGCTAAGACATGCTACATATGCGTATTGTTCTGAAAACAAACCTTGTGTAAAATGCTAAATACATGGTTACATTGCATTCTCTATCTGAACACTTAAGGTAAGACATGCTACATATCTGCATTTAAATAAAAATAGACATTAGCAGAAAGAGACAATGACAGGGTTAAATTGCATGAGATAATAGCTTCCCATTTCAGCTAAGACATGCTACATATGCGTATTGTTCTGAAAACAAACCTTGTGTAAAATGCTAAATACATGGTTACATTGCATTCTCTATCTGAACACTTAAGGTAAGACATGCTACATATCTGCATTTAAATAAAAATAGACATTAGCAGAAAGAGACAATGACAGGGTTAAATTGCATGAGATAATAGCTTCCCATTTCAGCTAAGACATGCTACATATGCGTATTGTTCTGAAAACAAACCTTGTGTAAAATGCTAAATACATGGTTACATTGCATTCTCTATCTGAACACTTAAGGTAAGACATGCTACATATCTGCATTTAAATAAAAATAGACATTAGCAGAAAGAGACAATGACAGGGTTAAATTGCATGAGATAATAGCTTCCCATTTCAGCTAAGACATGCTCCATATGCGTATTGTTCTGAAAACAAACCTTGTGTAAAATGCTAAATACATGGTTACATTGCATTCTCTATCTGAACACTTAAGGTAAGACATGCTACATATCTGCATTTAAATAAAAATAGACATTAGCGTCGGTAAATAACAAATGGTTAAATTTAATCCTATAGCTGAACATGACGCTAACAGTTAAAAAATACAGGGCCAATTGTCAACATTATTAACCATGTTGAGCACAAATACTCACCAACGAGATAACCAGGGGGCATTTGTCTTTCCTCAAACTGGCTCCACAGGGACGACAGAGAGAGGATGCGGGCATCATGACAAGCCCCTCCAAAATTCGCATACACTTCATCAAGCCTATCATCTGTCGCCCAGCACACCAGCAGAAACACCAGAATCTGCTAGAACAAGGAGAACAAGGCAATCCACTACAGGCACCTCAGCTCCCTCATCCAAAAAGTCAAGAAAAAAATAAAAATTATTATAGTTCAACATAACCATTGTCCTTTGTTATTTACCATGTAAAGGTATTAAACATCAATGTGATGGGTGCAAAATATTGAATAAATATAATAATATGACACGTGTGGGAAATTCAAATACAACACTTTCATCTTAAATAAATATTATTAGACTCCTGCTCACATCACATATTTGTGTATCAAGGGGAATATTTGTAATATTCAGTTTGAAGATGTTAATCAATGTATCGTACATACAATATTATTATAAACATGGGTACATATAATTCCTGTTTACTTACATATTAATTGAAAATGTGGAAGTGACATCCCTCCGCATTCTTCTCAGGACACCTTAAATGTGGATATTCATTGTGACCTAAACATAAATTAAACAATGAGACATATTCAGTAATTATGGTGGTTAAGGTAAGGTGGGTGGGATGTATTTGTTTCACCTGCATGAAATTGAAATCAGCATGATGGAATCCTGGAAAACATAAATACACATGCAATAGTTGGTGATGTACAGTCATACATCATAATACATGTGACCTATATGGCTTAGGAACAAGTAACTTACAGGTGAAGTACATGGAGTGCAGAATTATTAGGCAAGTTGTATTTTTGAGGATTAATTTTATTATTGAACAACAACCATGTTCTCAATGAACCCAAAAAACTCATTAATATCAAAGCTGAATAGTTTTGGAAGTAGTTTTTAGTTTGTTTTTAGTTATAGCTATTTTAGGGGGATATCTGTGTGTGCAGGTGACTATTACTGTGCATAATTATTAGGCAACTTAACAAAAAACAAATATATACCCATTTCAATTATTTATTTTTACCAGTGAAACCAATATAACATCTCAACATTCACAAATATACATTTCTGACATTCAAAAACAAAACAAAAACAAATCAGTGACCAATATAGCCACCTTTCTTTGCAAGGACACTCAAAAGCCTGCCATCCATGGATTCTGTCAGTGTTTTGATCTGTTCACCATCAACATTGCGTGCAGCAGCAACCACAGCCTCCCAGACACTGTTCAGAGAGGTGTACTGTTTTCCTCCTTGTAAATCTCACATTTGATGATGGACCACAGGTTGTCAATGGGGTTCAGATCAGGTGAACAAGGAGTCCATGTCATTAGATTTTCTTCTTTTATACCCTTTCTTGCCAGCCACGCTGTGGAGTACTTGGACGCGTGTGATGGAGCATTGTCCTGCATGAAAATCATGTTTTTCTTGAAGGATGCAGACTTCTTCCTGTACCACTGCTTGAAGAAGGTGTCTTCCAGAAACTGGCAGTTGGACTGGGAGTTGAGCTTGACTCCATCCTCAACCCGAAAAGGCCCCACAAGCTCATCTTTGATGATACCAGCCCAAACCAGTACTCCACCTCCACCTTGCTGGCGTCTGAGTCGTACTGGAGCTCTCTGCCCTTTACCAATCCAGCCACGGGCCCATCCATCTGGCCCATCAAGACTCACTCTCATTTCATCAGTCCATAAAACCTTAAATCAGTCTTGAGATATTTCTTGGCCCAGTCTTGACGTTTCAGCTTGTGTGTCTTGTTCTGTGGTGGTCGTCTTTCAGCCTTTCTTACCTTGGCCATGTCTCTGAGTATTGCACACCTTGTGCTTTTGGGCACTCCAGTGATGTTGCAGCTCTGAAATATGGCCAAACTGGTGGCAAGTGGCATCTTGGCAGCTGCACGCTTGACTTTTTTCAGTTCATGGGCAGTTATTTTGTGCCTTGGTTTTTCCACACGCTTCTTGCGACCCTGTTGACTATTTTGAATGAAACGCTTGATTGTTCGATGATCATGCTTCAGAAGCTTTGCAATTTTAAGAGTGCTGCATCCCTCTGCAAGATATCTCACTATTTTTGACTTTTCTGAGCCTGTCAAGTCCTTCTTTTGACCCATTTTGCCAAAGGAAAGGAAGTTGCCTAATAATTATGCACACCTGATATAGGGTGTTGATGTCATTAGACCACACCCCTTCTCATTACAGAGATGCACATCACCTAATATGCTTAATTGGTAGTAGGCTTTCGAGCCTATACAGCTTGGAGTAAGACAACATGCATAAAGAGGATGATGTGTTCAAAATACTCATTTTCCTAATAATTCTGCACTCCCTGTATTCATGGATGAATACCTCACTTGGGTAGCTTAGTTTTTTTTTAGAGTAATGTTTTTTATTTTGGGGGGTTGGTTGGGTGGTAGGTTTTACTGTTGGGGAGACTTTGTATTATTTTACAGGTAAAAGAGCTGATTTCTTTAGAGCAATGCCCTACAAAAAACCCTTTTAAGGGCTATTGGTAGTTTATTGTAGGCTAGGGGTGTTTTTATTTTGGGGGACTTATTTTTTTAGGGCTATTAGATTAGGTGTAATTGTTTTCATTTTTGATAATTTCGTTTATTTTTTTGTAATCTGCGATTTTTTTTATTTTATGATGTTAGTGTTTATTATCTTTGGTAAACTTACGGCCAGATTACGAGTTTTGTGTTAGAGGCTATGCGGTGCTAATGAGCAGTTTTCTCTCACCGCTCACTTACCTGCAGCGCTGGTATTACGGGTTTTTACAAACCCGGTGTGATATACCTTTAAGGTATATCCCCTGCTTAACCTCTAACCCTTTATAAGGCTTCCTGTTCCTGCATTTCATTGCCTGAATATTGAAGGACATATGCACCGCAGTTAAACTGAGAGCTCACTCTATCTCTGATTTCTCTGTTGTGTCTTTATGCATTCTCTTACAGACCTGCAGCTAAGCTGTATTTGATGTTATCTAAAGCAACATTGATTCTTATTTCTGTTCCCTTTACCTTGGGCAATTTATACACAGACCTACACCAGGATTCTCTTATTCAAATCACCGTTGCGCTGACAGGAGTCAGCTGTCTACAGAATCGCTCAGTGAGGACACGGCATCTGCAGGACCGGAAGTGAGTCACACACACACCCGCTGCAGTGCAAACGCTGAACGCTCCGAGGTGGTCAGGTACCATTGTGTCTCTCAATACAACCTTTCTATATCCACTTTAGTTCTGTGTATACACGGACATTTGTACTGTTTTTCCTACCAGTTGCTATTCCAAACTACTGAACTTACTCTCAGACTTCACTACCTAAAAATTACCTGTTAACTGTTGTTCAGCTCATCACCGGATCCTTTTCTTATACTGAGAGTTTCTGTGTGTGCATGTATTGAACGGGTGTGTGTGTGTGAAGACAGTAGGAATCCAACATATTACAGAAGCCACTCACATTACTAACTAGGAAAAATTGTATTTACAAATGGAATGACGAAGCTCAAAAAGCTTTTTGTACTCTAAAACATTTATTCACAGTTGCACCTGTTTTAACCCTTCCTGACTATACCTCACAGTTCATAGTAGAAGTAGATGCTTCTAATTTTGGAATAGGAGCCATCTTATCTCAGAAAGATAAAACAACTCAAGAATTACATCCCATAGAGTTCTACTCCAGATCTCTGCTCCCAGCTGAACTAAATTATAATGTGGGGGATAAAGAACTTTTAGCGATAAAAGCTGCTCTCGAGCATTGGAGGCATCTTTTAGAAGGATCTTCAGAACCATTCCTAATATACACCGACCATAAGAACTTAGAATACCTCAGAAGGAACAAGACTTTGTCGGCTCGACAAGTTCGTTGGTCCTTATTCTTAGACCGCTTCAATTTTCTAATCACCTACAGACCCGGAAACATAAATACTAAAGCTGATGCACTATCCCGTATACCGAACATCAATCTGAGTCTAGATTCCCTCAACCCGATAATCCCTCAAGAAAAATTCTTGGGATCTCTAACTTCTCTTGAAAATGAGATTGTAACTGAAGTCCATAAAGAAACATGCTTACCAAGTGACTGTGTGAAAGATGATGCCACTGGACTGTACTTTCACAATAAGAAAATCTACGTTCCCAAGACACTAAGAGAAGTCATCCTGCGACATCATCATGACAATGTATTAGCAGGACATAAAGGCATACAAAAAACCACAGAGCTAATTAAACGGTACTTCTGGTGGCCCCAAATGGAGCTCTCCATAATCTCTTATATAAAAAGATGTGACATATGTGCAAGAAACAAAGTCATACACAAAAAGCCAATCGGATATCTTTCACCCCTGCCAATACCGACTGTGCCATGGTCAACCATCTCCATGGATTTTATAGTGGATCTACCCACATCCCAACACTTTAACACAATATTAGTAGTTGTAGACCACTTAACAAAACTCGCACATTTCATACCCCTTAAGAGTTTACCTACCGCTATGACTACAGCTAGAGTTTTTCTGGATCACATAGTATGCCTACATGGCATTCCCACTACCATCATTTCTGATCGTGGCACGCAGTTTACCTCCGCCCTCTGGAGATCACTTTGTAAACTTCTGCAAATAGATACTAGGTACTCGACCTCATTTCACCCCAGACTAACGGGTTGACTGAACGCCTAAACCAGACTTTAGAGCAGTTTTTACGATGTTATATAACCCACTTACAGGATGATTGGATTGAATACCTACCCATGGCAGAATTTTCTTATAATAATTCAATCTCAACCTCCACCAAGATGACTCCCTTCTTTGCCACTTATGGATATCATCCATCCACTATAGCCATATCACATGCCCCTATCTCCTGTCCAAGTGTTACTGATTTCGCCTCAACACTTAAAGACAGGCTTGAGGTTCTCAAACTACACTTAGGTGAGGCAAAAGACCGTCAGAAAAAATATTATGACCATCATCATTCACCAACACCTCTCTACAAAATTGGTGATCTAGTGTTGCTCTCCACCAAACATTTAAAACTCCAGCTCCCCAGCAAGAAATTAGCTAACCAGTACATTGGACCGTACCCCATCATTTCCATAGTGAATCCAAATGCTGTCAAGTTGAAATTACCCGTTGATTGTAGGTTACACCCTGTATTCCACGTTTCCCTACTTAAGCCTTATGACTCCGTCCTGCAGTCGACCCCTCTCCCTCCTGTTTTGCTTCAGGATGGCCCGGAGTATGAAGTTGAGCGTATTCTTGATTCCAGGATGCGCAGGGGTACTCTCCAGTATTTGGTTAAATGGAAGGGTTATGGTGTGGAGGAGAACTCCTGGGTTTCTCACTTGGACGTTCATGCTCCTTCTCTTCAAAACGCTTTTCACAGACGTTACCCCGCTAAACCTTCGTGATTCAGGTTTGGGGGGTCCTTGAAGGGGGGGGTATGTGATATACCTTTAAGGTATATCCCCTGCTTAACCTCTAACCCTTTATAAGGCTTCCTGTTCCTGCATTTCATTGCCTGAATATTGAAGGACATATGCACCGCAGTTAAACTGAGAGCTCACTCTATCTCTGATTTCTCTGTTGTGTCTTTATGCATTCTCTTACAGACCTGCAGCTAAGCTGTATTTGATGTTATCTAAAGCAACATTGATTCTTATTTCTGTTCCCTTTACCTTGGGCAATTTATACACAGACCTACACCAGGATTCTCTTATTCAAATCACCGTTGCGCTGACAGGAGTCAGCTGTCTACAGAATCGCTTAGTGAGGACACGGCATCTGCAGGACCGGAAGTGAGTCACGCACACACCCGCTGCAGTGCAAACGCTGAACGCTCCGAGGTGGTCAGGTACCATTGTGTCTCTCAATACAACCTTTCTATATCCACTTTAGTTCTGTGTATACACGGACATTTGTACTGTTTTTCCTACCAGTTGCTATTCCAAACTACTGAACTTACTCTCAGACTTCACTACCTAAAAATTACCTGTTAACTGTGGTTCAGCTCATCGCCGGATCCTTTTCTTATACTGAGAGTTTCTGTGTGTGCATGTATTGAACGGGTGTGTGTGTGTGAAGACAGTAGGAATCCAACATATTACAGACTGTACCTTTTCAGTTATATATCAAATCCTACTGCTCCAGAATTAATTCAAGTTACAAATCTCCTTGCTAATCTATTCATCACAGAGTCAGCTTTCGCTGTGAGAATCAGGCTTAAGCACATTCTCTGCTCGGTTATTTACTGAAAATTACTTAATATAAAACTGGCTCACTGTATTGTTACCCAGAGTAATCAGTGACTCTTGGGTACTATTTACAAAAGAGCAACAAAAACTCATATTATTAACAGATTTAGGATCAAGTATATGATATCTGTTACACCCGGTGTTAAAAGGCAAGAAGTGAGTGTTGAGCAAAATTTTGCTCCTTAACGCACTCCAATACCAGCGCTGCTTAAGTCAGAGGTTAGCTGGTCATACGTGCTCGTGCACAATTTCCCCATAGGAATCAACGGGTAGAGCCGGCTGAGAAAAAGTCTAACACCTGCAAAAAAGCAGAGTAAAACTCAGTAACGCAGCCCCATTGATTTCTATGGGGAAATAAAATTTATGTCTACACCTATCACCATAACATGAACCCCTGAGTTTAAACACCCCTAATCTTACACTTATTAACCCCTAATCTGCCGCACCCGACATCGCCGACACCTGCATTATTTTTATTAACCCCTAATCTGCCGCTCCGGACACTGCCGCCACCTACATTATACTTATGAACCCCTAATCTGCTGCCCCCAACATCGCTGACACCTACATTATATTTATTAACCACTAATCTGCCGCCCCCAATGTCGCCGTAACCTACCTACACTTATTAACCCCTAATCTGCTGCCCCCAATGTCATTGCCACTATAATAAACATATTAACCCCTAAACCGCCACACTCCCGCCTCGCAAACATTAGTTAAATATTATTAACCCCTAATTTGCTGTCCCTAACATCGCCACCACCTACCTACATTTATTAACCCCTAATCTGCCGCCCCCAACGTCGCCGCCATTATACTAAATGTATTAACCCCTAAACCTAAGTCTAACCCTAACACCCCCTAACTTAAATATAATTAAAATAAATCTAAATAAAAATTCCTATCATTAACTAAATAATTCCTATTTTAAACTAAATACTTACCTATAAAAAAAAAACCCTAAGCTAGCTACAATATAACTAATAGTTACATTGTAGCTAGCTTAGGGTTTATTTTTATTTTACAGGCAAGTTTGTATTTATTTTAACTAGGTGGAATAGTTATTAAATAGTTATTAAATAGTTATTAACTATTTAATAACTACCTAGCTAAAATACAAAAGTACCTGTAAAATAAACCTAACCTAGGTTACAACACCTAACACTACACTATAATTAAATAAATTAACTAAATTAAATACAATTAAATAAATTAAATTAGCTAAAGTACAAATAAAACCCCCACTAAATTACAGAAAATAATAAACAAATTACAAGATATTTAAACCAATTACACCTAATCTAATAGCCCTATTAAAATAAACCCCCCCCCCCCAAAATAAAAAAACCCTAGCCTAAACTAAACTATCAATAGCCCTTAAAAGGCCTTTTACAGGGCATTGACCCAAAGTAATCAGCTATTTTACCTGTAAAAAAAAAATACAAACAACCCCCCCAAAAGTAAAACCCACCACCCACACAACCAACCCCCCAAATAAAATACTATCTAAAAAAAAACTAAGCTCCCCATTGCCCTGAAAAGGGCATTTGGATGGGCATTGTCCTTAAAAGGGCAGTTAGCTCTTTTTGCAGCCCAAACCCTAATCTAAAAAATAAAACCCACTCAATACACTCTTAAAAAAAACTAACACTAACCCCCTGAAGATCGACTTACAGTTCTGAATACCGGACATCCATCCTCAAGGAAGTGGCAGAAGTCTTCATCCAACCGGGCCAAAGTCCTCAACGAAGCCAGGAGAAGTCTTCATCCAAGCCAGGCGAAGTGGTCCTCCAGATGGGCAGAAGTCTTCATCCAGACGGCATCTTCTATCTTCATCCATCCGACGTGGAGCGGCTCCATCTTCAAGACATCCGACGCAGAATATCCTCTTCAAACGAAGTCTTCTTACTGAATAACGGTTCCTTTAAGTGACCTCAACCAAGATGGCATCCCTTAGATTCCGATTGGCTGATAGAATTTTATCAGCCAATCAGAATTAAAGTAGAAAAAATCCTATTGGCTGATGCAATCCTCCAATAGGATTGAGCTTGCATTCTATTGGCTGTTCCAATCAGCCAATAGAATGCGAGCTCAATCCTATTAGCTGATTGAATCAGCCAATAGGATTGAATGTCAATCCTATTGGCTGATTGCATCAGCCAATAGGATTTTTTCAACCTTAATTCCGATTGGCTGATAGAATTCTATCAGCCAATCGTAATCTAAGGGACGCCATCTTGGATGATGTCACTTAAAGGAACAGTCAATCAGTAAGAAGACTTTGTTTGAAGAGGATGCTCCGTGTCGGATGTCTTGAAGATGGACCCGCTCCGCGTCGGATGGATGAAGATAGAAGATGCGTTCTGGATGAAGACTTCTGCCCGTCGGGGGGACCATTTCGCCCCGCTTGGATGAAGACTTCTCCCGGCTTCGTTGAGGACTTCGGCCCTGTTGGATGAAGACTTCTGCCACTTCCTTGAGGATGGATGTCCGGTCTTCAGAACAGTAAGTCGATCTTCAGGGGGTTAGTGTTAGGTTTTTTTAAGGGCGTATTGGGTGGGTTTTATTTTTTAGATTAGGGTTTGAGCCACAAAAGAGCTAATTGCCCTTTTAAGGGAATACCCTTTTCAGGGCAATGGGGAGCTTAGGGTTTTTTTAGATAATATTTTATTTGGGGAGTTGGTTGTGTGGGTAGTGGGTTTTACTGTTGTTTACTTTTACTTTGGGGCAATGCCCCTCAAAAAGCCCTTTTAAGGGCTATTGATAGTTTAGTTCATGCTAAGGTTTATTTTTTTATTTTGGGGGGTTTATTTTGATAGGGCTATTAGATTAGGTGTAATTAGTTTAAATATCTTGTAATTTGTTTATTATTTTCTGTAATTTAGTCTTTGTTTTTTTTGTACTTTAGCTAATTTAATTTAATTTATTTAATTGTTAATTTAGTTAACTTATTTAATTATAGTGTAGTGTTAGGTGTTATTGTAACTTAGGTTAGGTTTTATTTTACAGGTACTTTTGTATTTATTTTAGCTAGGTAGTTGGCAGATTCGGGGTTAAAAATGTTATTATTGTTTGCGATGCAGGAGGGCCTCGGTTTAGGGGTTAATAGGTAGTTTATGGGTGTTAGTGTACTTTTTAGCACTTTAGTTATGAGTTTTATGCTACAGCGTTTTAGTGTAAAACTCTTAACTACTGACTTTTAAATGCGTTAGGACTCTTGACAGGGTAGGGTGTACCACTCACTTTTTGGCCTCCCAGGACAGACTCGTAATATCAGCACTATGGAAGTCCCATAGAAAAAAGACTTTACGAAGTTTATGTAAGTCGTTTTGCGGCAAGGCCAAAGAAATATGCGGTGCCCCTAAACCTGCAAGACTTGTAATACCAGCGGGCGTAAAAGCAGCGTTAGGACCTCTTAACGCTGCTTTTTTACCTTAACGCACAACTCGTAATCTAGCCATTAGATTTTTTAAATTTTTTCGTAGGATTAGATTTTTTTTAGTTGTAATTAAATTAAATTTTTTGTAGTGTTAGGTTTTTTTAAAATTTGTAATTTAGGTATTTTAATTGGTATTTGTTTTTAATTTTATTAGAATATTAAGGTTAGATTAATTTATAGCTTAATGTTAGGTTTATTTTTATTTCACAGGTAAGTTTTTATTTATTAAAATAGTTATATTATAATTTTAATTTAAAGCTAGGGGGGTGTAAGGTTTAGGGGTTAATAGTTTAATTTAGTGTTTTGCGATGAGGGGGGCCGGCGGTTTAGGGGTTAATAGATTTTTTTTGGTGGCGGAGATGTGGGAGGCCGGAGTTTTAGGGGTTAATAACTTTATTTAGTGGTGGTGATGTCGGAGAGTGGCGGAATAGGGGTTAATAACTTTATTATAGTGGCGGCAATCCCGGGGAGCGGCGCAATAGGGGTTAATAATTTTTATTAGCAGATTAGGGGTTAATAGGTTTATTTAATAGTCGAGGTGTGGGTGGGCTGTAGATTAGGGGTTAATAGGTTTAATATAGTGTTTGCGATGTGGGAGGGCTGCGGTTTAGGGGTTAATAGGTAGTTTATGAGTGTTACTGTACTTTGTAACACTTTAGTTATGAGTTTTGTGAAACATTTTTGTTACACAAAATCCATAACTACTGCTCTCAGATGGCGGTATGGATTGTGTCGGTATAGGCTGTAACACAAGCATTTTAGCCTCACCGCACAACCTGTAATACCGGCGCTATAGAAATCCCACACAGAAACATAATTTTTTTGAGCGCGGGATTGACGTTGCGTTACAGGCTACAATGCTTGCGGTATTGCTACACCGACACGACTCCCAATAGTGCGTTCCTGCTTTTACGCTGAAATTACCATTTTTTTCTGCGTTAAAAGCCGCAACGCAAAACTCGTAATCTAGGTGATTTTTATTTACTCATGTTAACATGAGCTGGATGTCAAGAAGTGCACACAACAGCTTCTGCATACCAGTCAGAGCTTGGTTCCTATTTGCTTGAGGGTCAATATCATCCTTCAAGACCTCATATAGGTCAATGAGACATGCAGCTGTCAAGCGATACCTGTCCCTGACCTCCTCCTCTGTCATTCCAAACAGGGTGACCCTAACCCTGTGAATCCTTGGTGCCCTTGCTCTCCCCCTCTGCGGATGCTAATGTCTTATAGGCCTTGCTGGCCTCTGACCTGCTGCAGCAACAACAGCAGCGGGGGTAGCACCAGGAGAATGAGCAGCAGCAGGTAGATCTAGTCTAGTCCAAAATAAACTTTCATGATTAAGATAGAGAATGTAATTTTAAACAATTTTCCAATTTACTTTTACACCAATTTTGATTTGTTCTCTTGGTATTGTTAGTTGAAAGCTAAACCTAGGAGGTTCATATGCTAATTTCTAAGCCCTTGAAGGCCGCCTCTTCTCTCAGGGCATTTTGACAGTTTTTCACCACTAGAGGGTGTTAGTTCATGTGTGTCATATAGATAACATTGTGCTCACGCACGCGGAGTTCCAGTAAACCAGCTCTGATTGGCTAAAATAGATGTCTGTCAAAAGAACTGAAATAAGGGGGCAGTTTGCAGAGGCTTAGGGGCATATCTATCAAGCTCTGTATGGAGCTTAAAGCCCTGTGTATCTAGCGAGCCTTCAAGCTTGCCAGAAACACCAGTTATGAAGCAGCGGTCTAAAGACCGCTGCTCCATAACCTATCCGCCTGCTCTGAGCAGGAGGACAGACATCGCCACAATTCAAGCCGATCCAATAGGATTGGGTTGATTGACACCCCCTGCTAGTGGCCGATTGACTGCGAATCTGCAAGGTATTCACAGAGGTAAAATTGTCTATTTTTTTAAACAATAAAAATTCTGTTGTAGATGGACTTTAAAGTGATTTTTCGGAATCGGAATATGGAGGTAAGCATCCTTAAAATCTATTGTGGACATAAACTGCCCTTGCTGAATTAAAAGCAGAATAGAGGGAATAGTCTCCATTTTGAATGTTGGAACTCTGATAAACTTGTTCAGAGCCTTTAGATCAAACACTGGTCTGAATGTTGCCTCCTTCTTGGGAACAATAAAGAGATTTTAATAAAATCCCTTTCTCTGTTCCAGCAGAAGAACAGGAACTATCACACCCATGGATTCCAGATCCAGGACTGAGCTTTTAAATAATTCTTCGGAACATTCAACAAAAGAAAATTTCCTCTGGGAGGTCTTACCCTTAAACCTGATAACCTTCGGAAAGATATTCAAAGAATCTGAAAGATTATGAAACCATGCCTCCTGAAAGAGACTTAACCTGCCCCCTCCATATCAGAGAATCTGGATTGGGGGCCGCACCTTCATGTGGACTTGGGAGCAGGAGTAGACCTTTTGGCTTGCTTAGGACTGTTCCAATTAGAGCTCGGTTTCCAACCTGAGGAATCTTGCTTAGCTGTGGAGGACTCAGATTTTTTTCTCCTTACCTTGAGGGAAGAAAAAAAAAATATTAAAAGCCTTACATTTACCCCTAGATTTCTTATTTTGTGGAACAAAAGCTCCCTTACCAACAGTAACAGTGGAAATAATGGAATCTAGATCCGCTCCAAATAATTTCTATCCTTAAAAAAATAATATTCAAGAATCTGGACTTGGAAACTCCATCAGCAGACCATGATTTTAACCATAAGGCACGTCTAGAAAGTACAGACAAGGATATGCTCTTAGCATTAATCCTAATTATATCCAAAATAGCATCTCCAATAAAGGAATTAGCACACTTAAGCAAACATAAAATGTTAAGAAAATATTTACTGTCAGAATCCTCAGAAGCATTAGATTTGTCTGAATGCCTCAAAGCATTAAGACAGGTATCACATAAATAAGAAAGAGGGGATAATAGCCTGCTTAAAATAAACAGACTTAATATTGGTAGAAAGGTGTTCAGAAACTTCAGTTTCCAAAGGCGGATTAGGGACAGATTCAGGAGATTTCATAGTGAAAAGCACAGAAATAATAACCCCAATAAACAAGTGAGCTCTTAGGGAATTAATATACAATACCCCCTCCTGGGATCACAGATATAGATATAAATATACCAGGTATAGGTTTTATACTGAAACTGCCCTTACCAAGGTTACTAACAATCTTCTCTCTGCTAAAAATATTGGCCACTACTCTATACTCATCTTACTTGACCTCTCAGCTGCCTTCGACACAGTTGACCACCCCCTCCTCCTACAGACCCTTAGCTCTTTTGTCATCTGTGACACTGCTCTTTCCTGGATTCACTCTTATCTTTCTCACAGGTCTTTTTCGGTGTCATTTGCCAGTGACGACTCCTCTCCAATGCCTCTGTCTGTTGGAGTACCTCAAGGATCTGTTCTGGGTCCTCTACTCTTCTCCATTTATACTTCTTCTCTGGGTAAACTTATCAACAGTTATGGCTTCAAATATCACCTCTATACTGATGACACCCAGATCTACCTCTCCACCCCTGCTCTCTCTCCCTCTGTCCTTTCTCATGTCAGCGACTGCTTATCTGGTATCTCTTCCTGGATGGCCTCTCACCACCTAAAGATTAACATGTCCAAGACTGAGCTCCTTCTTATCCCCCCTCAAGTTCTACGCCGACTTGTGACTTCTCTATCCCTGTTGATGGCATCACCATTTTCCCATCGCCCCAAGTCCGCTGCCTCGGAGTTACACTTAACTCATATCTATCCTTCGTCCCCCATATCCAATCACTTTCTACATCCTGCCGCAACCATCTATGCAATATTTCCAAGATTCAACCTTTTCTGTGCGCTAACACCACAAAGCAAATAATCCACTCCCTTATTTCCTGACTTGACTACTGCAATAACCTACTTACTGGACTTCCTCTTTCCCACCTCTCCCCCCTTCAATCCATCCTAAATGCCTCTGCCAGGCTGATCCACCTTTCCCGTGGGAATAGGGCCCTCAATTCCTCCTGTATGTGTTTGTAAATTTTGTCCTGTCTTACAAGTTTTATATTATTGTTTTATTTAAATGAACTGTATCCATTGACAGCGCTGCAGAATATGATGGCGCTTTATAAATAAAGTATTATAATAATAATAAAAAACAATCAATAATAGTCAATTATGTAAAACACTCTCCTACTATGTTTCATAGCAGGAAAACCAGTCCTGTACTGAAAACATATCAGCAGAGGACCAAATAGGAGGAGGCAAAAGGCAATGCCCTGTGACATCCTTGAGAGGGTAGTGACTTGAATTTTCATGGAAAAGGAAACATAAGGCACACCCTAAACTCCTTAAACTTCCCACTGGGCCCCAGTCTGAGAACCCCTCTCAACAAAGAAATCATTTGCACAACACCATTCTTCACCTTTCTCCAGCGAAGGCAAAGATAAGACTAGCTACCATAGAAGTGGGAGGGGTTATATAAAGCTCCTGGGGTTTGGAAATATTGGCCTCTTCCTAATGGCAGGGAAGGTTATTCCCAAGAGTAATGGATCTTGGAGTCTTACCACCTTTATAAAAGAAATCCATTTGTAGGACTATTTCCTATGGGTGGGAAACATCTGGGCAATAGTTAAGCAACTGTAAAGCTTAAATTAAGTTAAATTTGGAGCTAGCACTACTGGTACAAGCTAGCAGCAGTACACTAAAATATCTTTTTTTTCTGTAAGTGGGTCCGGACTGTCCAATAAAGTAAAGAGTATATATGTCTTGGCTTTGTCAGATATTTTATAAACACACAAATATAGTAAATGTGAATGATATATTTTGACAAATAAATATGAAGAACATTTTGTACTTAGCCTCCAAATCGCCTTTTATCCAGAACCTAGGCAAGTGTGTATTTCACAAGCCTTACTTTAGGACTTTAAAAATAGAACAATGGAATGATACTGGTTTGTTGATAAGGTCACAGCTGTTATTTGCAAGCCACTTCCAAGACATATCCACTGAGTTTTAAGAAGAGTACAGAGAAACTAGACTAGATAAGGAATGAAGTCTAACACACTTGGGGAAATATTATTGCGTTCTAAATCCTGGTCTGGGAAATAATACACATATACAAGGACACATTCTTAAATGTATTTTATTAACATGAACAAGCATTTTATTTGACATATAATTAAATATGTATCAATATAATACTAACCTTCCATGAACATTGCAAAAGTATTAGGAAAAAAGATACATTCAAAAGTTATTGCGGCTATAGGGTATAATTATTATGCTATTTTCTTATAATGCCAAAGTAATTATCCTTACCTTATTAGGGATGATTTTTAAAAGAAAAACAAATGCTCACAATACAAAACAACCTTATAATAGTGTAAGAGATTGGAAACTTTTCATGATTCTATGCACAAATAATTATTCAAACAATTAATGTATTAACAGTTCATGTTAAAACTTTGCTTTAAGAGAACACATATAATTGCAGGCCAACTAAAGCCTTGGAAATAAGGTTTGGTTTTGTTTCCATTCCTGCTCAGCGCATGATATACACAATACAAGTTTTCAGTATTGCATACCTCTATGAAAAACTAACTTTATTATGACTAATTAAATAATGCTTTAAAAAATTTGCAGCAAAGTAGAATTAACCTCTTAAGGACATATGACCGAATTTTTCCGTCATAAAACAATTGAGCAAACAGAAAGCTGTGTCCTTAAAGGGTTAAATAATGTATGGGGAATTGTCTATATTAATTTGATCGTGTCATTATCAGGATTTATTACATCCACATATATGAGAATTGATACAGGAAATTCACTGTCTCTATGAATCCAATAATTCATTTATAAGAAAGGAAGCTTTACCCCTGATTAAAAACTTGCATCCATAACCTTCTACCATTTGTTCACATACAGTACTTTGAAGCAGCAGTCTCTGAACTGTGTTTAATTAAAACTACATTGAACCATAAGTCTAAGATTTTACCTTAGGACACAATATAAACCATGATGGAGAGACATTTACACACAGGAAACTCCTGCTATGCTGTGAACACAAAAGAAACATCTCTTGAGAACTAGATGGAAAGTCCAGCTAGCAAATGGAACAATGGATACATGCTCACATTCCCATGTTAATGTGGCCCATGCTGTTTTGAGTGAGCCACATACAAGATATCTTGTCTGTTTGGAAATTACAAAAAATACAATATTAATTTATATTGTCTGTTTAGGAAAGAAACAAGATTTAAAATGTATAATTAAGGAATTGATATGACAAATAATGAACTTTAGATAGCTGATTGTGTATATAATAATCATGTGTACAAATATATAAAGGTTATAAATATGGAATAGAAAGTTTCTGCAATGATAGACATTAGAAGGTTAGATTGTAGACACCAATACCAGATATGAGACATAAATTACATACAGAATAAGGAATGAGAAATTACAATACGATATTATGTCATTCACTATGCCCCTTCTATAACAAGCACTCATCCATGGGACATCCACATAGATATATATGTATGTATATGTACATATTTTTATATATATATATATATATATATATATATATATATATATATATATATATATATAATACACACACACACACACACACACACATATATATATATATATATATATAAATATATATATATATATATATAAATATATATATAGTATATATATATATATATATATATATATATATACACACACACACACTGGCCACTTTATGAGGTACACCTGTTCAATTGCTTGGTAATGCAAATTGCTAATCAACCAATCACATTGCAGCAACTCAATGCATTCAAACCAAGCATCAGTTGGTGCCAGATGGGCTGGTCTGAGTATTTCAAAAACTGCTGATCTACTGGGATTTTCACACACAACCATCTCTATTTACAGAGAATGGTTTGAAAAAGAGTGAGTGGCAGTTGTGTGGAAAGAAAATGCCTTGTTGATATCAGAGGAGAATGGGCAGACTGGTTCGAGATGATAGAAAGGCAGCAGTAACTCAAATAACCACTCGTTACAACCAAGGTATGCAACACGTTGAACCTTGAAGCAGATGGGCTACAGCAGCAGAAGACCACACCGGGTGCCACTCCTGTCAGCTAATAACAGGAAACTGAGGCTACAATTCGTACAGGCTCACCAAAATTGGACAATAAAAGATTGGAAAAATGTTGCCTGGTCTGATGAGTCTCGATGGTAGGGTCAGAATTTGTCAAAAACAACATGAAAGCATGGATCCATCCTGCCTTGTATCAACAGTTCAGGCTGGTGGTGGTGGTGTAATAGTGTGGGGGTCATTTCAGAGTTAAAACAGCACCGCAGCCATTACAAGTCTTGTCGGTATAGTTGTACCGCAAGCCTTTTAGCCTGTAACACAACGTCAGTCTCGCACTCGTAAAAATGTAAGAATTTTCATGGGACTTCCATAGCGCAGCCATTACGAGTTTTGCAGTGAGACTAAAAAGCTTGCGTTCCAGCATATACCAACAAGATTCGTTCCGCAATCTAAAAGCAGCAGTTATGAGTTTTACGCAACAAAACTGTTAAATAAAACTCATAACTAAACTGTCACAAAGTGCACTAAACATCCATAAACAACCTATTATCCTCTAAACTGAATCCCTCCCGCATCGCAAACACTATAAGAAACTTATTAACCCATAATCTGCCGCTCCCGACATCGCCGCCACTAATAAAATTGATTAACCCCTATTCCTCCCCTCCCAGACATTGCTGCCACTATACTAAAGTTATTAACCCTTATACCGCCGCCCTCCTGCATCGCAAACACTATTTAAATATTATTAACCCCTAATCTGCCGACCGCCCACATCGCCCCCACTATACTAAAGTTATTAACCCCTAATTCCGCCGCCACTATAATAAACCTATTAACCCCTAAACTGAAAGCCCCCACAACAACATATACTAAATAAACCTATTAACCCCTAAACCGAAAGCCCCCACATCGCAATAAACTAATTTAAACTAGTAACCCCTATACCTAATGACCCCCTAACTTTATATTAAAATTACAATTTCCCTATCTTAAATTAAATTAAAACTTACCTGTCAAATTAAAAAACTTAGTTTAAACTAACAAACTAATATAACTATTAAACTAAAATTAAACTAACTACCAATTAAATAAACTATATTACACATTAAAAAAATTACAAACTATCTAATTACAAAAAATAAAAAATACTAAATTACAAAAAATAACAAACACTAAAAATTAAAAAGAATTACACCTAATCTAATAGCCATATCAAAATAAAAAAGCCCCCAAAATAAAAAAACCCTAGCCTTCAATAAACTACCAATAGCCCTTAAAAGAGCATTTTATTGGGAATTGCCCTAAGTTAAACAGCTCTTTTACCTGAAAAAAAAAAATACAAAGGCCCCTCCAACAGTAAAACCCACTACCCAATCAACCCCCCAAAATAAAAAAAACCTAACTCTAACAAAAACCTAAGCTATGCATTGCCCTGAAAAGGGCATTTGTATGGGCATTGCCCTTAAAATGGCATTTAGCTTGTTTACAAATAGCCCAAACCCTAAACTAAAAAGAAACCCAACCCAAAAACCATTAAAAAAAACTATCACTAACCTCCGAAGATCCACTTACAGTTTTCGAAGTCCCGCTTGAACGATCTTCATCCAGGCGGCAAAGTCCTCATCCAGGCGGCGAGAAGTCTTCATCCAGGTGACCTCTTCTATCTTCATCCAGGCGGCGAAGTCCTCATCCAGGTGGCATCTTCTATCTTCATTCTGGCGGCACGGAGCGGGTCCATCCTTAAGACATTCGGCGCAGAGCATCCTCTTCATACGGTCGTCACCATATACTGAATCTTCAATGCAAGGTACGCAATTCAAAATGGCATCCCTTGCATTCCTATTTGCTGATTTGATTTTGGAAATTCAAATCAGCCAATAAGATGCAAGCTACTGAAATCCTATTGGCTGTTCAAATCAGCCATTAGGATGAGAGCTACTGAAATTCTATTGTCTGATTTGAACAGCTTTTTGGTTTTTGGCCGTTTTTTTTTTTTTTTTAGTTTAGGGTTTGGGCTATTCCTAAACAATCTAAATGCCCTTTTAAGGGCAATGACCATACAAATGCCATTTTCAGGGCAATGGGTAGCTAAGTTTTTTTTAGATAGTTTTTTTTATTTTGTGGGTTTGGGAGGCTGGGGGTTTGAAATGTTAGTGGGTCTTTGTATTTTTTTTTTTCCAGGTAAACGAGCTGTTTAACTTTAGGGCAATGCCCTACAAAAGATCCTTTTAAGGTCTATTGGTAGTTTATTCTAGATTAGGTTTTTTATTTTGGGGTGTTTTTTTTTCATGAGAGTGTATAAAACCTAATGGTAAGGTAAAACAGAGCGCACAAGAAAACAAAAAAACTATTGAGATAACTATCTCATGTGGATTGAGATGTTGTTAGATTCAATTTGAAAACTAGGAGCCTATGATCATTAAACAGATATCTTTAACAACTCTTGAAAGAGAACAAATATTGTTATAAATTGGAGATTACTTCTTCTAGTAAAAGATCTATACAAAACCTTGTGGAGATGCATACGAGAGGAACCCTCTTTTAATAGGCAGTATAAGAGATCTTCGAGTTCAAGTATTGTCCATGGAAAAATATGTAGAAGAAACAGTTCTGTCCCTTTTTTTCTGAGGATGGACCCTCTGCCATGGTGGTTTAGAGATGGGATTGTTCTTATTGAAGGATGGATTTTCAGTCAAGGTGGATGGAGGGTCTGGAGCTCTCAAAGGAATGCCCAAGCCCTTTGATATCTTGTTCAAGTCTTGTGGACCTTTGTATATGAGGGTGGTACCTTCATGTGATATGATCAGAAGGGAAATCCCCAGCGGTATTTTATCTGTTTTTCTTGTAGTGTAGAGGTGAGCAAACGTGCCCCTCTTCTTTTCTGGATTGTGCTGGGACAGAGCCTTTCTTGCCTTTTGCCAGACTTCTTCTCTATCTGAGAACCTGAGATATTTTATAATGACATCCCTTGGGGGTGCATTGGGAGGTGGTGGGGATCTTAAGGCCCTATGAGCTCTTTCTATTTCTACTGGTGGGGACTGTGGGTCTCCTTTAATGTGTTGAAATAGTCCTAGGAGATAGGCTTGAAGATCTGCAGTTTTAATATGTTTGGGGATATCTTCAGGTCTTCGATTTTTTTCTTGGAGTCGGTCTATTTTTGTATCTTGAATATTTGCTTGTGTGGAAATCGAACCCATCATATTATTGATGGTATCTTGTGTTTCCTCCATTTCCTCTACTCTATATCCAAGGTCAGTGACTTATTTGTGCATAGTGGATATTTCAGAGGTGATGAGATGTTTGAGAGCATCAAAGTCCTCTTTTGTTGGGAGTTTGGAGATGTCTTGTTTGAGTTGAATCATACTCCAATGAGGATGGTGTAGATTGCGATATTGTCCTATTGGCTGTTCAAATCAGGATTTAAGTAGCTCTCATCCTATTGGATGTTTTGAACAGTCAATATGAGTTCAGAAGCTCTCATCCTATTGGCTGATTTGAATTTAAAGAATCAAATCAGCCAATAGGAATGCAAGCTACGCCATTTTGAAACGGCTACCTTGCACTCAACTTCAGTGTACGGCGGTAACCATATGAATAGGACGCTCTGCGCAAGATGGCTTCCAGGATGGCTCCACTCCGCGCCGCTGGGATGAAGATAGAGAGTTAGGTTTTTTATTTTTTGGGGGGGGGGTTGGTTGGGTGGTGGGTTTTACTGTTGAGGTAAAAGTGCTGTTTAACTTAGGTCAATGCCCTACAAAAGGCCCTTTTAAGGGCTATTGGTAGTTTATTGTAGGCTAGGGGGTATTTTTATTTTGGGGGCTTTTTTTATAGGGCTATTAGAATAGGTGTAATTGTTTTTATTTTTGATAATTTCGTTTATTGTTCTTTGTAATTTAGTGTTTATTATTTTTAGTAATTTTAGATTTTTTAATTTTTTTTCGTAGAGTTCGTTTTTTTTAAATTTGTAATTTAGATTTCTTAATTGGTAGTATTTTATTATTTTATTAGAATAGTAAGGTTAGGTTAATTTATAGTTTAATGTTAGGTTTATTTTTATTTTATAGGTAAGTTTTTATTTATTTAAAGATACTTATATTGTAATTTTAATTTTAAGTTAGGGGGGTGTTAGGTTTAGGGGTTAAGTTTAATTTAGTGTATTGCGATGTGGGGGGCTGGCAGTTTAGGGGTAAATAAGTTTATTTAGTAGCGGCGATGTGGGGGGCCAGAGGCTTAGGGGTTAATAGGTTTATTTAGTGCGGTGATGTGGGAGGCCGGAGTTTTAGGTGTTAATAGGTTTATTATAGTGTTGGCGATGTGGGTGAGCGACAGATTAGGGGTTAATAGATTTATTTAATAGTTGTGATGTGGATTGGTGGCAGATTAGGGGTTAATAGGTTTAATATAGTGTCGGCGATGTCGGGAGCGGTGGATTAAGGGTTAATAGCTTTATTATAGTGTTTGCGATGCAGGAGGGCGACGGTTTAGGGGTTAATAGGTAGTTTATGGGTGTTAGTGTACTTTATAACATTTTAGTTATGAGTTTTATGAAAATTTTTGTCATCTGCTCTCAGATGGCGGTGTGGATCGTGTCGGTATAGGCTGTAACTCAAGTATTTTAGCCTGAATGCACAACCGGTAATACCGGGGCTATGAAAATCCCACATAAAAACTTCATTTTTTTGAGTGCTGAATGGACGTTGCGCTACAGGCTACAATGCTTGCGGTATAGCTATACCGACACAACTTGTAATATGCGTTCCTTGCCATTACGCTGGAATTGCTATTTTTTCAGTGTTAAAAGCCTTACTGCACCATAACTCGTAATCTAGCTGATTGGTTTGCATAGAACAGTACTTACTGTGAGCATATTGAAATACTGGTCCCTACACAGTAACTAAGATAAATGCACATTAATATTATCCCTGGTGTAGCAAATGGTATAATATTGTGCGAATAGGACCCAAACATTATCAATAGACTATAAGCACACAGAATGTGAATTGGACTTTCAGTTAAACTTACTGATGTAAATGTTGTTGAGTACCTTTACAGTATCACTGGCTTTAAAAAAACATAATTTTCATTGCATTTTGTTATAAGAATTGTGATAAAACACATTATTTTGCAAATTAATTTATAGAACTGTTAACCCTGTATAGTTATATAGGTTTTATCTATTATCTAATAATATTTGCAGAGTTCATTGTTAATCATTCTTGCTATTTACATTTGGTAGCCTGTGGTTGCATCTAATCTGCTATTGGTATTATAACATTAATAGAGAATGCAATTTAAAAAAAAAATCCTATTTACTTCTATTATCAAATTTGCTTCACTCTCATGCCTAGAAGCAAATAAAATGCTGTGAAAAACAATGTCCATTGTTTCTGATGCTAAACACTGATAAGGGGGGTGGATCGGACTACTCCATATATCACAGCTATGTAAGTCAGTTTGCTTACTTTTGAAAATGATTTTAAAATACTTGCCAGCAATGTTTAAACATTTTTTTAATGCAAACTATTTGTACTTAATTAACCCTTTTAGGATATTCACAGATCTCAACATGTTTTATGGCACTTTAAAAATGAACAGTTATAGTCACTCCTGCTATCTAGTGACAATCTTTGGTCAAAATTAATAAATATTCATTATTAAATATTTTTTATTGTTATTATTATTGCTATTATCATTTATTTATAAAGCATCAACATTTTACACAGTGCTGTACAAAGGTATATTACAATCAAAAGGGTACAATACAATAAAACATTTTTACAATGAGACATTATGTAAGACTATGGGGCCAATTTATCAAATGTCGGGCGGACTTGATTTGCTGTAGCGAATCATGTCCGACTGACATTGCTAAATTTGGACAGCATATGCCGACAGCATACGCAAGCCGACAGCATAGGCAAGAAATGCTTGTGCAATGCCGCCTCCTGCACATTCACTGCCAATTGGCCGCTAGCAGTGGGTGTCAATCATCCCAATCGTCAATCATCCTGGTGGTAGATGAGTTAAGGAGCAGCGGTCTTAAGACCTCTGCTTCTTAACTCCTGTTTCTGGCAAGCCAGAAGGCTTGCGCAGAATAAGCAGCATCCCCTGCTTGATAAATGTACCACTATATGTAAAGGTATTTATCCTTACTGGGTCAGAGGGACCCGGTCTTGTCAAACACCGAGAGTTCCGTTCTCTTATTGGCATCTCACGTGGTTGAACGCCGAAACTCCAGCTTGTCTTTAGATGGAATCTCCCAACTTTGCAAGCCTGCAATTTCCCAACTTCGCTCCTAGTCACCCCCTCTGCCACTCTCTGCATCCTCCTTCCAACCACTGTGAGTGAAGTGGGTTCCTTATTGTCTTCCTCATACCTCACTACCTGCCCACTTGACCCTATTCCTTCACATCTAATACCTTCTCTGTCTTCCACCCTCACTCCAGCTCTTACTCACATATTCAACCTTTTCCTTCCTACCGGTTCATTCCCATTTTCCTTCAAACATGCAAAGGTCACCCCCATCCTCAAAAGACCCTAATTCTCCTGCAAGGTACCGCCCCATATCACTGCTTCCGCTTGCTTCAAAAATCCTTGAAAAACTAGTTTTCGATCACCTAACCCACTTCCTGTCCTCCAAATCATTGTTGACCACCTGCAATCTGGCTTCCGTCCCCAACACTCAACTGAGATTACCCTCACCAAGGGTACTAATGATCTGCTAAAAACAATGGCTACTACTCTATACTTGGGCTCTGTGACACTGCCCTCTCCTGGATTCACTCTTATCTCTCTAACAGATCCTTCTCTGACTCTTTTGCTGGTGACTCCTCCTCTCCATTGCCTTTGTCTGTTGGAGTACCTCAAGGCTCTGTTCTGGGTCCTCTATTTTTCTCTATTATACTTCTTCACTTGGTAAACTTATCAACAGCTATGGCTTCAACTATCACCTCTATGCTGATGATACCCAGATCTAACTATCCACCCCTGCACTCTATCCTTCTGTCAATTCTCACATCAGCGACTGCTTATCTGGCATTTCCTCCTGGATGGCCTCTCACTACCTAAAAATAAACATGCCCAAGAACGAACTACTTCTAATCCCCCCCCTCAAATTCTACTCCAGTTTCTAATTTTTCTATCACTGTTGGCGACACCAATATCTCCCAATCCCCCTAAGTTCACTGCCTTGGAGTCACACAACTCAAATCTGTCCTTCATTCCCCACATCCAATTTCTCTCGTCATCCTGCCGCAACCACCTACGCAATATCTCCAAAATTCGTCCACTTCTGAGCGCTGAAACTACTAAACAGCTAATCCACTCCCTGGTAATTTTCTGACTTGACTACTGTAATAACCTACTAACTAGCCTCCCTCTTTCAAGCCTCTCCCCCCTTCAGTCCATCCTAAATGCTTCTGCCAGGCTAATCCACCTCTCCCGACGGTCTGTATCTGCTGCACCTCTCTGTGAGTCCCTTCACTGTCTCCCCATTCACAGCAGAATTACATTCAAAATTGTCACCCTGACCTACAAAGCCCTCACCAATGCTGCCCCACCCTACCTGTCCTCCCTGTTCAAAAAATATACTCCATCCCGCCCCCCTAAGATCCAACAATGATCTGCTCCTTGCCTCCTCTAACATCACCTCCTCCCATGCCAGACTACAGGACTTCTTTTGTGCGGCACCAACCCTCTGGAAGGCACTTCCTCGAGCTGTCGGACTTTCCCTTAACCTGTCCTCCTTTAAATGCACCCTAAAGAGTTTTTTGTTCAGGGAAGCTTATCACCCAACTCACTAACAAATTAATTTCACTTAACCAACAGTTAACCTCATCTAAATCCTCACTAACATCATTCTCACCTTTGTAGTCCCCACCTCCTGTTTACCATCCTCCTACCCATCTAATATATACAAAGTGTCAAGCCATAGGGGAGCACAGCATCATTCTTACCTCCTCCTATGATTGAGTCCACTTGTAACATGCAGCATGATAGAGAGTGGGCGGGAGCTCTCTCCCTATAGGTACGAAGTCCAGCGTCGGCGCAGCTAACTGGCGTGCCTGCAATGCACGCTACACAAAATACACAGATCCAAAAAGTAGAAGAAGTGCTCTGACAGGCAACAGCTGCATAAAATCCAAAATGTATTTAGGTAAAAAATGAAACCATGTCATATGGTCAGTACTAAAAGCAAAAAGCAATCAGGTGTGTGAACAGGAGCTCCAAGCAGACGCGTTTAGTGCGGTTGCGCACTTGGTCATTGCATACGCTTCTTTATAGTATTCCACTTAAAGTGGTACACTGCTAATTAATCACACCTGAAGAAAATGTAACGACATCCATATATACAACAGTATAATAATATATTTCAAAAGCCCAATTACACATCTATCATTAGTCATTAGCCCTACACAAAAGAGACGGCTGTTTACAATCAACATTCTAGGTTATATATGTAAAACATCAATACAGGGAGTTCAGAATTATTTAGCAAATGAGTATTTTGACCACATCATCCTCTTTATGCATGTTGTCTTACTCCAAGCTGTATAGGCTCGAAAGCCTACTACCAATTAAGCATATTAGGTGATGTGCATCTCTGTAATGAGAAGGGGTGTGGTCTAATGACATCAACACCCTATATCAGGTGTGCATAATTATTAGGCAACTTCCTTTCCTTTGGCAAAATGGGTCAAAAGAAGGACTTGACAGGCTCAAAAAAGTCAAAAATAGTGAGATATCTTGCAGAGGGATGCAGCACTCTTAAAATTGCAAAGCTTCTGAAGCGTGATCATCGAACAATCAAGCGTTTCATTCAAAATAGTCAACAGGGTCGCAAGAAGCGTGTGGAAAAACCAAGGCGCAAAATAACTGCCCATGAACTGAGAAAAGTCAAGCGTGCAGCTGCCAAGATGCCACTTGCCACCAGTTTGGCCATATTTCAGAGCTGCAACATCACTGGAGTGCCCAAAAGCACAAGGTGTGCAATACTCAGATACATGGCCAAGGTAAGAAAGGCTGAAAGACGACCACCACTGAACAAGACACACAAGCTGAAACATCAAGACTGGGCCAAGAAATATCTCAAGACTGATTTTTCTAAGGTTTTATGGACTGATGAAATGAGAGTGAGTCTTGATGGGCCAGATGGATGGGCCCGTGGCTGGATTGGTAAAGGGCAGAGAGCTCCAGTCCGACTCAGACGCCAGCAAGGTGGAGGTGGAGTACTGGTTTGGGCTGGTATCATCAAAGATGAGCTTGTCGGGCCTTTTCGGGTTGAGGATGGAGTCAAGCTCAACTCCCAGTCCTACTGCCAGTTTCTGGAAGACACCTTCTTCAAGCAATGGTACAGGAAGAAGTCTGCATCCTTCAAGAAAAACATGATTTTCATGCAGGACAATGCCCCATCACACGCGTCCAAGTACTCCACAGCGTGGCTGGCAAGAAAGGGTATAAAAGAAGAAAATCTAATGACATGGCCTCCTTGTTCACCTGATCTGAACCCCATTGAGAACCTGTGGTCCATCATCAAATGTGAGATTTACAAGGAGGGAAAACAGTACACCTCTCTGAACAGTGTCTGGGAGGCTGTGGTTGCTGCTGCACGCAATGTTGATGGTGAACAGATCAAAACACTGACAGAATCCATGGATGGCAGGCTTTTGAGTGTCCTTGCAAAGAAAGGTGGCTATATTGGTCACTGATTTGTTTTTGTTTTGTTTTTGAATGTCAGAAATGTATATTTGTGAATGTTGAGATGTTATATTGGTTTCACTGGTAAAAATAAATAATTGAAATGGGTATATATTTGTTTTTTGTTAAGTTGCCTAATAATTATGCACAGTAAAAGTCACCTGCACACACAGATATCCCCCTAAAATAGCTATAACTAAAAACAAACTAAAAACTACTTCCAAAACTATTCAGCTTTGATATTAATGAGTTTTTTGGGTTCATTGAGAACATGGTTGTTGTTCAATAATAAAATTAATCCTCAAAAATACAACTTGCCTAATAATTCTGCACTCCCTGTATGACTTTCTGCATTTTTGAAACTAATGTCATGGGTACAATGAAACATCTATCATCTATCTTTTATCCAAAACTGAAAAACAGCTGTATTAGGATTCATGTGTAAGACATAAGGATGTCCTCTTCTTCCCCATCGGATGAAGACTTCGGCCCGGCTGGGTGAAGACAACTCAAGGTAGGGAGATCTTCAGGGGGTTAGTGTTAGGTTTTTTTAAGGGGTTTTGGGTGGGTTAGAGTAGGGGTATGTGGGTGGTGGGTTTTAATGTTGGGGGGGTTGTATTTTTTTTTTACAGGCAAAAGAGCTGATTACTTTGGGGCATGCCCCGCAAAAAGCCCTTTTAAGGGCTGGTAAAAGAGCTGATTACTTTTTAATGTAGAATAGGCTAGGGACTTTTATTATTTTTTTTTTTATTTTATTTTATTAGGGGGCTTAGATTAGGTGTAATTAGTTTAAAATTCTTGTAATATTTTTTTATTTTCTGTCATTTATTGTTTGCTTTTTTTTGTAATTTAGTTTAGTTTATTTAATTGTATTTAATTGTAGGTATTGGTAGCTAATTTATTTAATTAATTTAATGATAGTGTAGTGTTAGGTTTAATTGTAACTTAGGTTAGGATTTATTTTACAGGTAATTTTGTAATTATTTTAACTAGGTAGCTATTAAATAGTTAAGTATTTAATAGCTATTGTACCTAGTTAAAATAAATACAAAGTTGCCTGTAAAATAAATATAAATCCTAAAATAGCTACAATGTAATTATTAATTATATTGTAGCTATATTAGGGTTTATTTTATAGGTAAGTATTTAGTTTTAAATAAGATTAATTTAGTTAATAAGAGTACTATTATTTAGATTTATTTAATTAATTAATATTTAAGTTAGGGGGGGTGTTAGGGTTAGTGTTAGACAGGTTTAGGGGTTAATAATTTTATTATAGTGGCGGCGGTGTAGGGGGGGGCAGGATAGGGGTTAATACATTTATTATAGGTGGCGGCGGTATAGGGGGGGCAGGATAGGGGTTAATAGGTATTATGTAGGTGGCGGTGGGGTCCGGGAGCAGCGGTTTAGGGGTTAACATATTTATTATAGTTGCGGCGGGGTCTGGGAGCGGCGGTTTAGGGGTTAACATATTTATTATAGTTGCGGTGGGCTCCGGGAGTGGCGGTTTAGGGGGTAATAACTTTATTTAGTTGCGGCGGTGTAGGGGGGGGCGATTAGGGGTGTTTAGACTCGGGGTACATGTTAGGGTGTTAGGTGCAGACATCTCCCATAGAAATCAATGGGATATCGGGCAGCAGCGAACATGAGCTTTCGCTATGGTCAGACTCCCATTGATTCCTATGGGATCCGCCTCCTCCAGGGCGGCGGATTGAAATCCAGGTACGCTGGCCCAGAATAGTGGCGAGCGTACCTGGTAGTAGTTTGATAACTACCAAAAGTAGTCAGATTGTGCCGAACTTGCGTTCGGAACATCTGGAGTGACATTAGCATCGATCTGTGTCAGACTGAGTCCGGCGGATCGAAGCTTACGTCACTATATTCTACTTTTGCCGGGCAGTAGGGGTTGATAACTAAGGCGAATCAGCCTTGCCACAAATACGCTGCGGAATTCCAGCATATTTGTGGTTGACGGCTTGATAACTAGAGGCCTAGGTGCCCACTTATATATTATAGGGCTCGCTGCCTTTGAACATTCTCAGCCCATCGCCAGTGAATGCGGATCTCAGCAGGGGGGAGAAGGCATATTTTCAAAACATGTTTAGATATCATATATGCAAGTTCAGTAAATATAAAACTGGTTTCTATTTTTTATTAATAGTTCAAATAATCAATATTCAAACTAAGTTTTACAGTAAATGTGGTACATTTTTCAATTTTATAATTGCTCATTGCACTGAAAGATTGCAGGACAGGTATGTATAAAAATGTTCACCTAGAGTAGTGGGTATTGCTTAGAACATGCCTGTGAAATTCCCCATGGACAGCCACGTTACTTCCATGGAGAGCCTATATACTGGCAAATGACCCTTGTTAATTAAGAACAAACAAAAAAAAAACCCATCAAAATAAACCTGTATGAGCTGTGATGTTTTGGGAATATTGTTCATGAGTATATGATGTATTATATATATGTAATATACTGTATAATAGTATATTATGTATTTTCAATACTCTTATTATTTACATTTTTTGCTGTGCTTTTTCTTTTAGATGAAGATTTAGTGTAGGGGAAATGAATATCCCTTTGAAGACATCCGGCACAAGTTTTTCATTTTACAATAGTGCGTTTCTTTAATCATTGCACTATGTAAAACATGTTCATAAAAGAAGACGTCTTTTTTTAATATCTGTCTTTTTGTAGCTGATACAATCAAACAACTTTAAAGTAAGTTCACACTGTACTGAATGTGTTTAGTTCTAATATCGTGGGCTCTGTGCTAAACAAGTTGAACCTAAAGTTGACAGTTGGCAGAAGGTATTATAAATCAACAAAAAGCCCAAACTGACATGATAAGAAAGAACACCTGAACTATTTACATTTCCAAAGTGCTCTTTATAGGAATTGCCTGGTTCCTAGCTCAGAGGCAGCCATCAGTGTAAGTTTACCATAGCGTGGATGGCCTGTGTCCAGAGGCGAGATGAGCAGCTTAAGCAAATGAGCATTGTTCAATTATTCAGAGATGTTTCCCGCACACGTTTGCACAGGGGAGTTCTGCTACAGACAATACACTAATTTAGAGGGAAAAAAATAAAAAACAGGTCTTAAGCACTTTTTATCAGTGGTTTTGGTACAAGGAAGCATCCGACCATATGATAACAGATGGAAGAAGTATATTAAGGACACTGAAAATACTGCTGTTAACAAGAATAAGAGCAAACTCCAAAACAGCTGTTTAGTTGCAGTTTCTAGCGCCTTAGCTGTAACAAGGGAAAGAGGCACATAATTGCGGGTGGTTCTGAAATAATTGTATGTATATTTAGTTTCTTTTTTAGTTTATCTTAGGTTGACTGAGGATTGGTTTAAAGTGATTGTAAATACTAGCATTTTAATGCTAGGCTGTATCATTGTACTAAATAAAATGGACATTCATTTGTGAAGTTTATATGAATGTATGTTAAAAAATTTTTTTATTTTGTAGCTCATTATGCTAAAATACCCCCCCACTGGCCACCCACGCTAAACAGTTTTTTCCCCTAGAGGTGGCGTTTCGACCTCTTATCCAATAGCCATGCTAGCCATATGGCATAGAGTTCTATTGTTAAGAAAAAGCTGAAAACAGGAGTGGTTTATGCAGATACAATTTGGTACCTCACTGATCAGACCAAGGAGAAGCAATCTGCTGCTGGATCCTTGAATGATTATGGCACCTGCAACTATGCGTCTATTATATTTGGACTTTGTGTCATCTGTTGGACAAGTTAAGTTGGTACGTTCCTCAATGGATCTATCTACAATAGACACCCTTTAAATTCAGGCTGTTCAGGGCTAAATGGGGATCAATTTTAGGATAATCAAAATGTTATTTATGAGAAGCAGGTAACAAAGTCCAATACAAATATAAGTAGTGTATTTTGAAACTTAATAGGAGGTATTTTAAACATATTGGTGTCTGTATCCTGCTTACATGTGGGGAGGAAGAGTAAAGCTTAAAAAGGTGAGAAGGACAGGGTGGAATGATATCATCATAAAATAACCCAGATGCTTTATAATATGTTATCAGTATTCCGTGTTTTGTAATTTGGCTTGTTTGATAGAGGATATTCATCATTATATAGAGGGCAGTGGTGCTTACAGGAGGCAATAGATTCTGTAACCCTTATGATGCTGATATCACACACAGTTAAAGCATATAAAGCCTGCCTGATATTCAAGAAAGAAAATATTAACCCTAAGTGTAATACCCTAAGCGGAACCCAGGTGCTGAACCAAAAATGGGCCGGCTCCTTAGCTTAGATTCCTGCTTTTTCAAATAAAGATAGCAAGAGAACTGAGAAAAATTAATAGGAGTAAATTAGAAAGTTGCTTAAAATTGCATGCTCTATCTGAATCACAAAAGAAAAAAAATGGTTTTAGTGTCCCTTTAAGCACAAACAAAACTCTGTTGAAGATACTTTGCATGTGAAACTTGTTTGCTAACAAGTATTAGAGCAGTCCATGATACCTCTCTAAGTGAAATTATTGTAAACGAGGAAATTGCAAACAAATTGATAAATGTACAGATATCACAGGTAATGCAGGTTGATGCATATGCAAAGCAAGTCCAGCTAAAAATAAGAATAAAAATGACCTTTATTAATTCATATGGGTCAAGAAACAAATATATTTGTATCTTGACCCATATGAATTAATAAAGGTAATTTTTATCCTTATTTTTGGCTAGACCTGCTTTGCATATGTATCTACAAGGGATTGGCCTTCCCTGTCCATACCTTTAATTGAGGAGGTGCTGTCTGGCCATTTTATTGTTTGAATTCAGCTTCATGCATCAAATCTAAACCTCAGAAGTTTAAGTCCACATTCAAAGCAAATTGTATGAATCTTTTTTTATTATTATTATTTTAATAGTAATGCAACGATGCTTGGACTGAAATCCCTTAAACTTATAGATTCACAGTTTGTTGTGTACATGGTTTGAAAACAAAAAAATGTGGAGTGAAATTAATTTAGACAGAGAGTATTTTTCTGTATGTGATGTCATTATGAAAGGTTACAGTAAACTGCTAAAATACTTATTATGTGTCCAGAGGACCTCATTCCTGTGCTGAAATTCACAGATTGAAAAACATACTGCTAAAATTTGCTAGAGCTATAAATAAGATATCAAAACATGCAAAACAACGTGTAGTTGAGGTAGTGCAGAAATCTTTAAAAAATAAATAAATAATAAAACGGGAAATTAAATGGCAAAGAACTTTGTTTTTTTATTAACTCTTTTTCCAGCTAAAAAGGCTACTTTTCGATTCAGTGCAATATAAAAGGCATTTTCAACTGATGTCAACACTTGCAAACAGGTTTTCGGATCCTCAATAAAAGTAATTTTCTTCTGTTAAGTGTGATCAGTCCACGGGTCATCATTACTTCTGGGATATTACTCCTCCCCAACAGGAAGTGCAAGAGGATTCACCCAGCAGAGCTGCATATAGCTCCTCCCCTCTACGTCACTCCCAGTCATTCTCTTGCACCCAACGACTAGATAGGATGTGTGAAAGGACTATGGTGATTATACTTAGTTTTATATCTTCAATCAAAAGTTTGTTATTTTAAAATAGCACCGGAGTGTGTTATTATCTCTCTGGCAGAGTTTGAAGAAGAATCTACCAGAGTTTTTGTTATGATTTTAGCCGGAGTAGTTAAGATCATATTGCTGTTTCTCGGCCATCTGAGGAGAGGTAAACTTCAGATCAGGGGACAGCGGGCAGATGAATCTGCATAGAGGTATGTAGCAGTTTTTATTTTCTGACAATGGAATTGATGAGAAAATCCTGCCATACCGATATAATGTCATGTATGTATACTTTACACTTCAGTATTCTGGGGAATGGTACTTCACTAGAATTACACTGTAAGAAATACATAAAGCTGTTTAATAACTAGAGATTATGTTTAACCTTTTTGCTGGAATGTAAAATCGTTTTCATTTACTGAGGTACTGAGTGAATAAATGTTTGGGCACTATTTTTCCACTTGGCAGTTGCTTAATCTGTTTTCTGACAGTTTCTGTTCTCCCTCACTGCTGTGTGTGAGGGGGGAGGGGACGTTTTTTGGCGCTTTTACTACACATCAAATATTTCAGTCAGCAACTCATTGTATTCCCTGCATGATCCGGTTCATCTCTACAGAGCTCAGGGGTCTTCAAAACTTATTTTGAGGGAGGTAATTTCTCTCAGCAGAGCTGTGAGAATTATAGTTTGACTGAGATAAAAAACGTTTATTCTGTAATTTGTTTCCTGCTTTCAGAATTTGTTATCTTTGCTAATGGGATTAAACCTTTGCTAAAGTTGTGTTATTTACAAGGATTGAGGCTATAACTGTTTCAATTTATTAATTTTCAACTGTCATAGATCTTCTGTGCTTCTTAAAGGCACAGTACGTTTTAATATTATTCTAATTGAATTGTATTTCCAAGTTACAAGTTTATTTGCTAGTGTGTTAAACATGTCTGATTCAGAGGATGATACCTGTGTCATTTGTTGCAATGCCAAAGTGGAGCCCAATAGAAATTTATGTACTAACTGTATTGATGCTACTTTAAATAAAAGTCAATCTGTACAAATTGAACAAATTTCACCAAACAACGAGGGGAGAATTATGCCGACTAACTCGCCTCACGTGTCAGTACCTACATCTCCCGCTCAGAGGGAGGTGCGTGATATTGTAGCGCCGAGTACATCTGGGCGGCCATTACAAATCACATTACAGGATATGGCTACTGTTATGACTGAGGTTTTGGCTAAATTACCAGAGCTAAGAGGTAAGCGTGATCACTCTGGGGTGAGAACAGAGTGCGCTGATAATATTAGGGCCATGTCAGACACTGCGTCACAGGTGGCAGAACATGAGGACGGAGAGCTTCATTCTGTGGGTGACGGTTCTGATCCAAACAGACTGGATTCAGATATTTCAAATTTTAAATTTAAACTGGAAAACCTCCGTGTATTACTAGGGGAGGTGTTAGCGGCTCTGAATGATTGTAACACAGTTGCAATACCAGAGAAAATGTGTAGGTTGGATAAATATTTTGCGGTACCGACGAGTACTGAGGTTTTTCCTATACCTAAGAGACTTACTGAAATTGTTACTAAGGAGTGGGATAGACCCGGTGTGCCGTTCTCACCCCCTCCGATATTTAGAAAAATGTTTCCAATAGACGCCACCACAAGGGACTTATGGCAAACGGTCCCTAAGGTGGAGGGAGCAGTTTCTACCTTAGCTAAGCGTACCACTATCCCGGTGGAGGATAGCTGTGCTTTTTCAGATCCAATGGATAAAAAATTAGAGGGTTACCTTAAGAAAATGTTTGTTCAACAAGGTTTTATATTGCAACCCCTTGCATGCATTGCGCCGATCACGGCTGTAGCGGCATTCTGGATTGAGTCTCTGGAAGAGAACATTGGTTCAGCTACTCTGGACGACATTACGGACAGGCTTAGAGTCCTTAAACTAGCTAATTCATTCATTTCGGAAGCCGTAGTACATCTTACTAAACTTACGGCGAAGAATTCAGGATTCGCCATTCAGGCACGCAGGGCGCTGTGGCTAAAATCCTGGTCAGCTGATGTTACTTCTAAGTCTAAATTGCTTAATATACCTTTCAAAGGGCAGGGCCCGGGTTGAAAGAGATTATCGCTGACATTACAGGAGGTAAAGGCCATGCCCTGCCTCAGGACAAAGCCAAAGCCAAGACTAGACAGTCTAATTTTCGTTCCTTTCGTAATTTCAAAGCAGGAGCAGCATCAACTTCCTCTGCACCAAAACAGGAAGGAGCTGTTGCTCGCTACAGACAAGGCTGGAAACCTAACCAGTCCTGGAACAAGGGCAAGCAGACTAGGAAACCTGCTGCTGCCCCTAAAACAGCATGAATTGAGGGCCCCCGATCCGGGATCGGATCTAGTGGGGGGCAGACTTTCTCTCTTCGCCCAGGCTTGGGCAAGAGATGTTCAGGATCCCTGGGCGCTAGAGATAATATCTCAGGGATACCTTCTGGACTTCAAATACTCTCCTCCAAGAGAGAGATTTCATCTGTCAAGATTGTCAACAATCCAGACAAAGAAAGAGGCGTTTCTACGCTGCGTACAAGAGCTCTTGTTAATGGGAGTAATCCATCCAGTTCCACGATCGGAACAGGGACAGGGGTTTTACTCAAATCTGTTTGTGGTTCCCAAAAAAGAGGGAACTTTCAGACCAATCCTGGACTTAAAGATCCTAAACAAATTCCTAAGAGTTCCATCGTTCAAGATGGAGACTATTCGGACAATTTTACCTATGATCCAAGAGGGTCAGTACATGACCACTGTAGATTTAAAAGATGCTTACCTTCACATACCGATTCACAAAGATCATTATCGGTACCTAAGGTTTGCCTTCCTAGACAGGCATTACCAGTTTGTGGCTCTTCCATTCGGATTGGCTACAGCTCCAAGAATCTTCACAAAGGTTCTGGGTGCTCTTCTGGCGGTACTAAGACCGCGGGGAATCTCGGTAGCTCCATACCTAGACGACATTCTGATACAAGCTTCAAGCTTTCAAACTGCCAAGTCTCATACAGAGTTAGTGCTGGCATTTCTAAGGTCACATGGATGGAAGGTGAACGAAAAGAAAAGTTCACTCATTCCACTCACAAGAGTTCCCTTCCTGGGGACTCTTATAGATTCTGTAGAAATGAAGATTTACCTGACAGAGGACAGGCTAACAAGACTTCAAAGTGCTTGCCGCACCCTTCATTCCATTCAAAACCCGTCAGTGGCTCAATGCATGGAGGTAATCGGCTTAATGGTAGCGGCAATGGACATAGTACCCTTTGCACGCTTACACCTCAGACCACTGCAACTGTGCATGCTAAGTCAGTGGAATGGGGATTACTCAGACTTATCCCCTTCTCTGAATCTGGATCAAGAGACCAGAAATTCTCTTCTATGGTGGCTTTCTCGGCCACATCTGTCCAGGGGGATGCCATTCAGCAGACCAGACTGGACAATTGTAACAACAGACGCCAGCCTTCTAGGTTGGGGTGCCGTCTGGAATTCTCTGAAGGCTCAGGGACAATGGAGTCAGGAGGAGAGTCTCCTGCCAATAAACATTCTGGAATTGAGAGCAGTTCTCAATGCCCTCCTGGCTTGGCCCCAGTTGACAACTCGGGGGTTCATCAGGTTTCAGTCGGACAACATCACGACTGTAGCTTACATCAACCATCAGGGAGGGACAAGAAGCTCCCTAGCTATGATGGACGTATCAAAGATAATTCGCTGGGCAGAGTCTCACTCTTGCCACCTGTCAGCAATCCACATCCCGGGAGTGGAGAACTGGGAGGCGGATTTCTTAAGTCGTCAGACTTTTCATCCGGGGGAGTGGGAACTTCATCCGGAGGTCTTTGCCCAAATACTTCGACGTTGGGGCAAACCAGAGATAGATCTCATGGCGTCTCGACAGAACGCCAAGCTTCCTCGTTACGGGTCCAGATCCAGGGATCCAGGAGCAGTCCTGATAGATGCTCTGACAGCACCTTGGGACTTCAGGATGGCTTACGTGTTTCCACCCTTCCCGTTACTTCCTCGATTGATTGCCAGAATCAAACAAGAGAGAGCATCAGTGATTCTAATAGCACCTGCGTGGCCACGCAGGACTTGGTATGCAGACCTGGTGGACTTGTCATCCTGTCCACCTTGGTCTCTACCTCTGAAACAGGACCTTCTGATACAGGGTCCCTTCAAACATCAAAATCTAACTTCTCTGAAGCTGACTGCTTGTAAATTGAACGCTTGATTTTATCAAGACGTGGGTTTTCTGAGTCAGTTATTGATACCTTAATACAGGCTAGGAAACCTGTTACCAGAAAGATTTACCATAAGATATGGCGTAAATACCTATATTGGTGTGAATCCAAAGGTTACTCTTGGAGTAAGGTTAGGATTCCTAGGATATTGTCTTTTCTACAGAAAAGGGTTTATCTGCTAGTTCATTAAAGGGACAGATCTCAGCTCTGTCCATTCTGTTACACAAACGTCTCTCAGAAGTTCCTGACGTCCAGGCTTTTTGTCAGGCTTTGGCCAGGATTAAGCCTGTGTTTAAAACTGTTGCTCCACCATGGAGTTTAAACCTTGTTCTTAATGTTTTACAGGGCGTTCCGTTTGAACCCCTTCATTCCATTGATATAAAGTTGTTATCTTGGAAAGTTCTATTTTTAATGGCTATTTCCTCGGCTCGAAGAGTCTCTGAATTATCAGCCTTACATTGTGATTCTCCTTATTTGATTTTTCATTCAGATAAGGTAGTCCTGCGTACTAAACCTGGGTTCTTACCTAAGGTAGTTACTAACAGGAATATCAATCAAGAGATTGTTGTTCCTTCTTTATGCCCAAATCCTTCTTCAAAGAAGGAACGTCTACTGCACAACCTGGATGTAGTCCGTGCTCTAAAATTTTACTTACAGGCAACTAAGGAATTTCGACAAACGTCTTCTCTGTTTGTCATTTACTCTGGGCAGAGGAGAGGTCAAAAAGCTTCCGCTACCTTTCTTTCTTTTTGGCTTCGTAGCATAATTCGTTTAGCTTATGAGACTGCTGGACAGCAGCCTCCTGAAAGAATTACAGCTCATTCTACTAGAGCTGTGGCTTCCACTTGGGCCTTCAAGAATGAGGCCTCTGTTGAACAGATTTGCAAGGCTGCAACTTGGTCTTCGCTTCATACTTTTTCAAAATTTTACAAATTTGACACTTTTGCTTCATCGGAGGCTATTTTTGGGAGAAAGGTTCTTCAGGCAGTGGTTCCTTCTGTATAAAGAGCCTGCCTATCCCTCCCATCATCCGTGTACTTTTGCTTTGGTATTGGTATCCCAGAAGTAATGATGACCCGTGGACTGATCACACTTAACAGAAGAAAACATAATTTATGCTTACCTGATAAATTCCTTTCTTCTGTAGTGTGATCAGTCCACGGCCCGCCCTGTTTTTAAGGCAGGTAAATATTTTTTAATTTATACTCCAGTCACCACTTCACCCTTGGCTTTTCCTTTCTCGTTGGTCCTTGGTCGAATGACTGGGAGTGACGTAGAGGGGAGGAGCTATATGCAGCTCTGCTGGGTGAATCCTCTTGCACTTCCTGTTGGGGAGGAGTAATATCCCAGAAGTAATGATGACCCGTGGACTGATCACACTACAGAAGAAAGGAATTTATCAGGTAAGCATAAATTATGTTTTTTCCCTATGGAGTAGAAAAGACCTCAGCGATCACAATACTTTTTCGGGTCACTTTTTAACAGCTTTTTGAAACCATTTTTGGCTTATTGAATTTGACACTTCTAGGCTTTTGATATAACACTATTTTACTGCTATTTCCAAACAGTCTACTAACTTGCCCATAAGATAAACACTCTGAAATGGCTACTAGAGACATTCTAAAGGTTTATTAACATACGTGGTATTGATTCATTAAAGTTCTATTCAACCCTATTAGAGAGGCTGTATACAGGGAACACAGCAAACAATTACATATGTATAGGGACATATATATATATATGTAGATGTGATGACTACATGATATCATGTACAGCTAATGGGATCTTTAGGAAAAAGTTATATTGAATTTTTAATATTTGATTGTAAATGACACTTGCACTTTAATGGTTGTCACTAACAGAACTGGTATTATTAACATTATGTTTTTAAAGGAGATCGCTTAGTCGTGACTTTCATAGTAAACATTTGCCATCCGCAGCACTGCTAACCCATCTAACACATCTAAATGCATTTTTTAGGTTGTCAGGATGGGTGAACTGTGCAAGTACTGTTGTAAATAATATTTATTTCTATTCGGCTAGATTTAGAGTTCTGCTTTAGCAGTCAAAAGCAGCGTTAAGGGGTCCTAACGCTGCTTTTGGCCGCCCGCTGGTATTTAGAGTCAGCCAGGAAAGGGTCTAACGCTCACTTCCTCACCGCAGGCTACCGCAGATCCCCTTACGCCAATTGCGTATCCTAGCTTTTCAATGGGATCTGCCTAACGCCGGTATTTGGAGTCTTGGAAGAAGTGAGTGGTAGACCCTCTACCGACAAGACTCCAGCCGCAAGAAAAAGTCAGTAGTTAAGAGCTTTATGGGCTAACGCCGGAATATAAAGCTCTTAACAACTGTGCTACAAAGTACACTAACCCCCATAAACTACCTATGAACCTCTAAACCGAGGCCCCCCCACATCGCCGCCACTCTAATAAAATTTTTTAACCCCTAATCTGCCGACCGGACACCGCCGCCACCTACATTATAGCTATGAACCTCTAATCTGCTACCCCTAACATCGCCGACCCCTATATTATATTTATTAACCCCTAATCTGCCCCCCCAATGTCGCCGCTACCTAACTACAATTATTAACCCCTAATCTGCCGACCGGACCTCGCCGCCACTATAATAAATGTATTAACCCCTAAACCGCCGCACTCCTGCCTCGCAAACACTATAATAAATAGTATTAACCCCTAATCTGCCTTCCCTAACATCCCCGCCACCTACCTACAATTATAAACCCCTAATCTCCCGCCCGCACCGTCGCCGCTACTATAATAAAATTATTAACCCCTAAACCTAACTCTAACCCTAAGCCTAACACCCCCCTAACATAAATATAATTTAAATTAAACAAAATAATATTCCTAAAATTAAATTAAATAATCCTATTTAAAACTAAATACTTACCTAGAAAATAAACCCTAAGTAAGCTACAATATAATAATTATTACATTGTAGCTATTTTAGGCTTTATATTTATTTTACAGGCAACTTTGTAATTATTTTAACTAGGTACAATAGCTATTAAATAGTTAATAACTATTTAATAGCTACCTAGTTAAAATAAGTACAAAATTACCTGTAAAATAGATCATAACCTAAGTTACAAATACACCTAACACTACACTATCATTAAATTAATTAAATAAATTAACTACAATTATCTAAAATTAAATACAATTAAATAAACTAAACTATAGTACAAACAAAAACAAACACTAAATTACAGAAAATAAAAAAATTACAAGAACTTTAAACTAATTACACCTAATCTAAGCCCCCTAATAAAATAAAAAAGCCCCCCAAAATAATAAAATGCCCTACCCTATACTAAATTACAAAGTAATCAGCTAACTTAAAATACACCTCTTCTTGCCCCGCTTGGATGAAGACTTCTACCGGATGAAGGACCTCCTCTGCGCACCTTGGATGAAGAATTCGGCTCGGCTGGGTGAAGACGACTCAAGGTAGGATGATCTTCAGGGGGTTAGCGATAGGTTGTTTAAGGGGGGTTTGGGTGGGTTAGAGTAGGGGTATGTGGGTGGTGGGTTGTAATGTTGGGGGGGTATTGTATTTCTATTTTCAGGTAAAAGAGCTGATTACTTTGGGGGCAATGCCCCGCAAAAAGCCCTTTAAAGGGCTGGTAAAAGAGCTGATTACTAGTTTAGAATAGGGTAGGGCATTTTTTTATTTTGGGTGGATTTTTAATTTTATTAGGGGGCTTAGATTAGGTGTAATTAGTTTAAACTTCTTGTAATTCTTTTTTATTTTTTGTAATTTAGTGTTTGTTTTTGGATTATAGAATAGTTTATTTTATTGTATTTTAAGTTAGCTAATTGTAGGTAATTTATTTAATTAATTTAATGATAGTGTAGTGTTAGGTGTATTTGTAACTTAGGTTAGGATTTATTTTACAGGTAATTTTGTACTTATTTTAACTAGGTAGCTATTAAATAGTTATTAACTATTTAATAGCTATTGTACCTAGTTAAAATAAATACAAAGTTGCCTGTAAAATAAATATAAATCCTAAAATAGCTACAATGTAATTATTAATTATATTGTAGCTATCTAAGGGTTTATTTTCTAGGTAATTATTTAGTTTTAAATAGGATTATTTTATTTAATTTTAGGAATATTATTTAGTTTAATTTAAATTATATTTATGTTAGGGGGGTGTTAGAGTTAGGTTTAGGGGTTAATAATTTTATGATAGTAGCGGCGACGGTGCAGACGGGAAATTAGGGGTTAATAATTGTAGGTAGGTGGCGGCGATGTTAGGGAGGGCAGATTAGGGGTTAATACTATTTATTATAGTGTTTACGAGGCGGGAGTGCGGCGGTATATGGGTTAATACATTTATTATAGTGGTGGCGAGGTCCGGTAGGCAGATTAGCGGTTAATAAGTATAGGTAAGGTGGTGGCGACATTGGGGGGGCAGATTAGGGGTTAATAAATATAATATAGGGGTTGGCGATGTTAGGGGCAGCAGATTAAGGGTTCATAGGGATAATGTAGGTTGTGGCGGTGTACGGAGCGGCAGATTAGGGGTTAATAATATACAGCAGGTGTCAGCGATAGCGGGGGCGGAAGATTAGGGGTTAATAAGTGTAAGGTTAAGGGTGTTTAGACTCGGGGTTCATGTTAGTGTGTTAGGTGCAGACTTAGAGAGTGTTTCCCCATAGGAAACAATGGGGCTGCATTAGGAGCTGAACGCCCAAACTGCCCCATTGTTTCCTATGGGGATATCGTGCACGAGCACGTTTTTCCAGCTTACCGCTACCGTAAAGAACGCTGGTATTGAGGGTTGAAGTGGAGCTAAATTAGGCTCAACGCTCCCTTTTCTGAGCCTAACGCAGCCCCTCAGACAACTCGTAATACCAGCGTTGTTTAAAGGGTGCGCTGGGAAAAAAGCAGCGTTAGCTACGCGGGTCTTTAACGACAAAACTCTAAATCTCGCCGATTGTTTGTTAAAGGCCGTTTTAATTTAGGCATAAACTGAAAACAAAATGACAACTACGAGTTTCTATTGAAAAGACTTAAACAAGACCACAACTTAAAGAAGATTAATTTTATAAGGGAAGCGTCTCCATGCAGTCTAAGTCCAAGTTCCAGAGAGAATCTTTCAAAGTGCCTGCGTCTACATTTGTGACCGTTAGTTCAGTTATGCAGGTGCAAGCAAGGTGAAAGGCACTCTCGTGAATAAGCTTTTTATGGCTATAATATTTGCACATTCTTTAGTATTTATTGAGATATATTGCGCATTGTCTTTCAAAAGAAGAAACTTCTACAACAGTGCCTAGGAGTAGTTCTAACTTGCATGTAATCATTTCAGAATAGCTATTTCTATTATATAAATGTACATATGTAAGTATATACTGTATATACGTATATATATATATATATCCAAACTATATATACTGTATATATGTATACAGTATGTCACAAAAGTGAGTACACCCCTCACATTTTTGTAAATATTTTATTATATCTTTTCATGTGACAACACTGAAGAAATGACACTTTGCTACAATGTAAAGTAGTGAGTGTACAGCCTGTATAACTGTGTAAAATTGCTGTCCCCTCAAAAAAACTCAACACACAGCCATTAATGTCTAAACCGTTGGCAACAAAAGTGAGTACACCCCTAAGTGGAAATGTCCAAATTGGGCCCAATTAGCCATTTTCCCTCCCCGGTGTCATGTGACTCGTTAGAGTTACAAGGTCTCTGGTGTGAATGGGGAAAAGGTGTGTTACATTTGGTGTTATAGCTCTCACACTCTCTCATAGTGGTCACTGGAAGTTAAACATGGCACCTCATGGCAAAGAATTCACTGAGGATCTGAAAAAAAGAATTGTTGCTCTACATAAAGATGACCTAGGCTATAAGAAGATTGCCAAGACCCTGAAACTGAGCTGCAGCATGGTGGGCAAGACCATACAGCAGTTTCACAGGACAGGTTCCACTCAGAACAGGCCTCACCATGGTCGACCAAAAAGTTGAGTGCACATGCTCAGCATCATATACAGCGGTTGTCTTTGGGAAAAAGACATATGAGCCTGTCAGTGCTCAGACCATACACCACACAATGCATTAAATTGGTCGTCCCAGAAGTAAGCCTCTTCTAAAGATGATGCACAAGAAAGCCTGCAAACAGTTTGTTGAAGACAAGCAGACTAAGGACATGGATTACTGGAACCAAAATGAACTCATTTGGTTCAGATGGTGTCAAGCGTGTGTGGCAGCAACCAGGTGAGGAGTACAAAGACAAGTGTTTCAGGCATGGTGGTGGGAGTGTCATGGTCTGGGCCTACATGAGTACTGCCGGCACTCGGGAGCTACAGTTCATTGAGGGAACCATGAATGCAATCATGTACTGTGGCATACTGAAGCAGAGCATGATCCCTTTGGAGACTGGGCCGCAGGGCAGTATTCCAACATGATAACAACCCCAAACACACCTCCAAGATGACCACTGCCTTGCTGAGGGTAAAGGTGATGGACTGACCAAGCATGTCTCCAGACCTAAACCCTATTGAGCATCTGTGGGGCATCCTCAAACGGTAGGTGGCAAAGCGCAAGGTCTGTGATGTTGTCATGGAGGAGGGGAAGAGGACTCCAGTGGCAACCTGCGAAGCTCTGGTGAACTCCATGCCCAAGGGGGTTAAGGCAGTGCTGGAAAATAATGGTGACCACACAAAATATTGACACTTTTGGTCCAATTTGGACATTTCCACATAGGGGTGTACTGTGTGTTGAGTTATTTTGAGGGGACAGCAAGTTTACACTGTTATACAGACTGTACACTCACTACTTTACATTGTAGCAATGGGGGGTAGTTATTAAGCCGTCTACTTTTCTGGCTTCGCCGGCCCAATACGCCCGCCTAAGCTCGCCTACCTTCGCCGCCGCGGACCTGAAAAAATATGCCTAAGTTATCAAATAAAGCTGTCAAAAAGCAGCGGGGCCATGAGCAGCGGACTGTGACAGTTATCACTCATCCGATCTCGCTGCTCTTCGGCTTTTTCCCAGCTTTATTGCTAGCCTGTCACTAAGCACTCACACTAAACTACACTGTTCTACCCCCTATACCGGCGCCCCCGGAGCCTCCCGCAACTCAATAAAGTTACTAACCCCTAAACCGCCGCTCCTAGACCCCGCCGCAACTCTTATAAATGTATTAACCCCTAAACCGCCGCTCCTAGACCCTGCCGCAACTCTTATAAAGGTATTAACCCCTAAACCGCCGCTCCCGGACACCGCTGCCACCTACAATATACCTAGTAACCCCTATCCTGCCCCCCCTATACCGTCGCCCTCTATAATAAAATTATTAACCCCTATCCTGCTGATCCCGCACCTCTCCGCAACTAAATAAATAGTTTAAACCCTAAACCGCCGCTCCATGAACCCGCCGCAACCTATATTAAACCTATTAACCCCTATCCTGCCCCCCCTACACCGTCGCCACCTATAATAAATTTATTAACCCCTATCCTGCCCCCCACTACGCCGCCGCCACTGTAATAAAATTATTAACCCCTAAACCTAAGTCTAACCCTAACGCCCCCCTAACTTAAATATTAATTAAATAAATCTAAATAAATTAACTCTTATTAAGTAAATGAATCCTATTTAAAACTAAATACTTACCTTTAAAATAAACCCTAATATAGCTACAATATAAATAATAATTATATTCTAGCTATTTTAGGATTTTTTTAAATTTTACAGGCAACTTTCAATTTATTTTAACTAGGTACAATAGCTATTAAATAGTTATTAACTATTTAATAGCTTACCTAGCTAAAATAAAGAGAAATGTACCTGTGAAATAAATCCTAACCTAAGTTACAATTACACCTAACACTACACTATACTTTAATAAATTATTCCTATTTAAAAATAAATACTTACCTGTAAAATAAACCCTAAGATAGCTACAATATAATTAATAATTATATTATAGCTATCTTAGGATTTATATTTATTTTACAGGTAACTTTGTATTTATTTTAGCTAGTTAGAATAGTTATTAAATAGTTATTAACTATTTAATAACTACATAGCTAAAAGAAATACAAAATTACCTGTAAAATAAATCCTAACTTAAGTTACAATTAAACCTAATACTACACTATCATTAAATTAATTAAATAAATTAACTACAAATAACTACAATTAAATAAACTAACTAAAGTACAAAAAATAAAAAAAGCTAAGTTACAAAAAATAAAAAAAATAAGTTACAAACATGTTACAAATATTACAACAATTTTAAGCTACTTACACCTAATCTAAGCCCCCTAATAAAATAACAAACCCCCCCAAAATAAAAAAATGCCCTACCCTATTCTAAATTAAATAAATTTCAAAGCTCTTTTACCTTACCAGCCCTTAAAAGGGCCATTTGTGGGGGCATGCCCCAAAGAAAACAGCTCTTTTGCCTGTAAAAGAAAAATACAACCCCCCCAACATTAAAACCCACCACCCACATACCCCTAATCTAACCCAAACCCCCCTTACAAAAACCTAACACTAATCCCCTGAAGATCATCCTACCTTGAGTCGTCTTCACTCAGCCGAGCCACCGATGGAACTGAAGAGGACATCCGGAGCGGAAGAAGTTAATCCTCCAAGCGGCGCTGAAGAAATCTTCCATCCGATTAAGTCATCATCCAGGCGGCGCTGAAGAAAAGTCTTCGATCCGGCCGATGTCATCTTCAAAGAGGCGCTGAAGAGGTCTTCTATCCGGGTGAAGTCATCTTCCAAGCCGGGTCTTGAATCTTCCTACCGCCGACGCGGAACCACCTTCTTCACCGACGGACTACGACGAATGACGGCTCCTTTAAGGGACGTCATCCAAGATGGCGTCCCCTCAATTCCGATTGGCTGATAGGATTCTATCAGCCAATCGGAATTAAGGTAGGAAAATCTGATTGGCTGATGGAATCAGCCAATCAGATTCAAGTTCAATCCGATTGGCTGATCCAATCAGCCAATCAGATTGAGCTCGCATTCTATTGGCTGATCGGAACAGCCAATAGAATGCAAGCTCAATCTGATTGGCTGATTCCATCAGCCAATCAGATTTTTCCTACCTTAATTCCGATTGGCTGATAGAATCCTATCAGCCAATCGGAATTGAGGGGACGCCATCTTGGATGACGTCCCTTAAAGGAGGCGTCATTCGTCGTAGTCCGTCGGTGAAGAAGGTGGTTCCGCGTCGGCGGAAGGAAGATTCAAGACCCGGCTTGGAAGATGACTTCATCGGATGGAAGATTTCTTCAGCGCCGCTTGGAGGATTAACTTCTTCCGCTCCGGATGTCCTCTTCAGTTCCATCGGTGGCTCGGCTGAGTGAAGACGACTCAAGGTAGGATGATCTTCAGGGGATTAGTGTTAGGTTTTTGTAAGGGGGGTTTGGGTTAGATTAGGGGTATGTGGGTGGTGGGTTTTAATGTTGGGGGGGGGTTGTATTTTTCTTTTACAGGCAAAAGAGCTGTTTTCTTTGGGGCATGCCCCCACAAATGGCCCTTTTAAGGGCTGGTAAGGTAAAAGAGCTTTGAAATTTATTTAATTTAGAATAGGGTAGGGCATTTTTTTTATTTTGGGGGGTTTGTTATTTTATTAGGGGGCTTAGATTAGGTGTAAGTAGCTTAAAATTGTTGTAATATTTGTAACATGTTTGCAACTTATTTTTTTATTTTTTGTAACTTAGCTTTTTTTATTTTTTGTACTTTAGTTAGTTTATGTAATTGTATTTAATTGTAGTTATTTGTAGGTAGTTTATTTAATTAATTTAATGATAGTGTAGTATTAGATTTAATTGTAACTTAAGTTAGGATTTATTTTACAGGTAATTTTGTATTTCTTTTAGCTATGTAGTTATTAAATAGTTAATAACTATTTAATAACTATTCTAACTAGCTAAAATAAATACAAAGTTACCTGTAAAATAAATATAAATCCTAAGATAGCTATAATATAATTATTAATTATATTGTAGCTATCTTAGGGTTTATTTTACAGGTAGGTATTTATTTTTAAATAGGAATAATTTATTAAAGTATAGTGTAGTGTTAGGTGTAATTGTAACTTTATTATTACATTTCTCTTTATTTTAGCTAGGTAAGCTATTAAATAGTTAATAACTATTTAATAGTTATTGTACATGGTTAAAATAAATTGAAAGGTACCTGTAAAATAAATATAAATCCTAAGATAGCTAGAATATAATTATTATTTATATTGTAGCTATATTAGGGTTTATTTTAAAGGTAAGTATTTAGTTTTAAATAGGATTCATTTACTTAATAAGAGTTAATTTATTTAGATTTATTTAATTAATATTTAAGTTAGGGGGGCGTTAGGGTTAGGGTTAGACTTAGGTTTAGGGGTTAATAATTTTATGACAGTGGCGGCGGCGTAGGGGGGGGCAGGATAGGGGTTAATAAATTTATTATAGGTGGCGACGGTGTAGGGGGGGCAGATTAGGGGTTAATAAATTTATTATAGGTGGCGACGGTGTAGGGGGGGCAGGATAAGGGTTAATACATTTAATATAGGTTGCGGCGGGTTCAGGGAGCGGCGGTTTAGGGGTTAATACATTTATTATAGTTGCGGTGGGCTCCGGGAGCGGCGGTTTAGGGGTTAATATGTATAGAGTAGCTTGCGGTGGGCTCCGGGAGCGGCGGTTTAGGGGGTAATAACTTTATTTAGTTGCGGCGGTGTAGGGGGGGTCAGATTAGTGGTGTTTAGACTCGGGGTACATGTTAGGGTGTTAGGTGTAGACAGCTCCCATAGAAATCAATGGGATGTCATGCAGCAGCGAACTTGTACTTTCGCTATGGTCAGACTCCCATTGATTCCTATGGGATCTGCCGCCTCCAGGGGTGGCGGATTGAAAACCAGGTACGCTGGGCCGTAAAAGTGCCGAGCGTACCTGCTAGTTTTTTGATAGCTAGCAAAAGTAGTGAGAATGAGCCGCACTTGTGTGCGGAACATCTGGAGTGACGTAAGAATCGATCTGTGTCGGACTGAGTCCGGCGGATCGATGCTTACGTCACAAAATTCTACTTTTGCCGGTCTCGAGCCTTTGATAACTAAGGCGAATCAGCCTCGCCACAAATACGCTGCGGAATTCCAGCGTATTTGAGGTTGACGGCTTGATAACTAGGCCCCAATGTGTCATTTCTTCAGTGTTGTCACATGAAAAGGTATAATAAAATATTTACAAAAATGTGAGGGGTGTACTCACTTTTGTAAGATACTACTTTTAAATATATCTATCTATCTATATATATCTATATATATATATATATATATATATATATATATAAATATATATATAATGTACATATAAAACTATATATATATATATATATATAAATATATATATAATGTACATATAAAACTATATATATATATATATATAAATATATATATAATGTACATATAAAACTATATATATATATATATATATATATAAATATATATATAATGTACATATAAAACTATATATATATATATATATATATATATATATATAAATATATATATAATGTACATATAAAACTATATATATATATATATATATATATATATATATATAGACTTTTAAATAACCAAATGCAAACATTTTGAAATAAATTTACAGAACAGATCATCCCCTGCTAGGGCATTCTTCTGAATTTCCAGCTGGGTACATTCCTACTGCAAGAGAGAGATAGCAAACACTAATTCAGTAACAAAATTAACTGAATATTTCTTAAGATAGTTCAAAACATCCTTCAATCTCCATTGTCTGTTTTGCAAATCATGTTGCAATGCAGAATTTCTCTTTCAGGGATGCTGTGACATACCCTAATTACTGAATATAAAGACGATATTTGATATCTACACACACACAAAAAAAGGCTGTGACATCTGCATATTTTACTTTGCTGTAACAAAATATAATTTCTGCTGTAAAAATACAATGTAGATTGACAACCCTGCCACTGCAAACAGAGGAATTAGCAGATTGAGTGAGCCAAGTGATCCTTATCTGTCACATTCTTCAGTGTACCTAGAGGAATTTTTCCATACTCCCAAATGTCAATGTGAAATTTTAATTAGCTCCAAGAAGCCAAGCCTATATTAGCAAGGTTCTCAGGCTTCTGACAAAGAACTTTTGTGCTGTCCGCAAACCTTTTGAAAATGTGGTTTTTGTGCATCATTGCTAATTAAAATTGAATGTTGAATTTTGGATGCACTTAAATTCAATCACTACTGCTTGGATTCTCAGAACGGCATTACAGTGAAACAGCAGATCATTACTAAATATTTATTTACGATCACTGCCCATTAAACCTATTGTCTGTTTCAAGCACACTAGCAATAGTTCCCAGTAGTCCCATTTACAGAACATTCAGTTTATTGTAATGGGTGTTCACATAATGTTGTAAAAGAAACAAGGGTTCTTCAATAATGTTCTACAAGAAGTAAGTGTCCTTAGTGAATAAGTGAAACTTTGTTATAAACAAATAAAAATGGTTTATTGTTTAAAATAACATTGTTCACATGTTAGTGGTGATGTTTATTTGCACAAAGAAGACGTGTTGGTGCCTAAGAAGACTGCTTGTGGTCAGCTGCGATATACATTTGTTCTTTCTATTAAGAAATAAATCAGATATTATTCAAAATCTTAGTCAAGGACATTTTAGAACAAAATTATGGTACAATACATCTGTTAAAACATACTATCCCAATCAATTATTTATCCTTTTCCATAATATTTGCCTCCCAAATATTTGTACATATAAAGACTGTACTATAAGCAAAGGATTCTTAACTATAAGTAAAACAGATATTTGTATTTTCTTTTCACATAAAGAAATACTTTTCCCAAACATACTGTGATTTAAAAAAAAAAAAAAATCTAAGAATAAAATATAGATATTCTATTGAGAACTCCAATACATCGAAAACTCCAATCTGACTTTACTCCCAGTGATTCCATACACCTGATTGGTCCGTGTCTCAGTGAGTGACAGGATTCAGAACCAATCAGATGGGCACTGTAATCGCCTATCTTCACTATCTATTTTGCCTTCGTCTGGGGAGTTTAAGGCTTTGCCCCCCTTGTAAACCTCATTCCCCAAGGTTTACTTGCTGTGTATGCCAGAGGGCCGGCGGTGCGCCACTCAAGACAGGCAAAAACAGATAGTGAAAATAGAAGTCACCGGAAGTGACGTCAGATTGGAGTTTTCGAGGAATTGGAGTTCTTGACAGAACACCGGACTACCATCTAGATCCAGTTAATAGGAGGCTCTTGGAAGCGCCACACAATCGGATAGTATAACAGAGGTTAGTAAGCGGCCCTCCTAAGTCTTGCGACTCCGCACTACACCATGTGCACATTAGACAGAGAATTTGACAGCCCCTGGAACTTTTGGAGCCACTGGGAACCAAGTTCATAGTGACTCACATAATTTGCTGCCTCGATTTTCCCTGATTACATTGGAGGAAGTTGGTCATCCGGTCTTGTTTTTCAATGAGTGTCTGATTACAGGAGCGTGTCATCTGACACTTGAGTGTCCGGTCGTGTTTCAACATACGGACAGCTTATTTTTTACATGCTAGCATGTGGGGTTATGCTTTATAAGGTGCTCTTCTCTATGTTGGATTATGTTTGTTATTGTAGTTTTGTGTATATGTGGTTTTTAGATTGTGAGTGGGGATTGGGTATTTAACCATGCTCCTTACTTTTTTGTAATAAAGAGCTTGTGTAACTGAGTGCAGCCTCTGTCCTTCTTTAGCAGGTAAACTTATTTTGGTTCCTGCTCTTCCTATAGTACTTTTTGGGTAGATATTTGTATAGGACTGCCAGCACATTTTGTGATCTATATAGTGCACCTACTTTTATATCTGTGTTTTTCTTTTTTTATATCTGTATTTTACACAGATAATTTGTTAATGATTATTCTACCTGTTCTGACTGTCCCCAAACTTTATTTTTTCTATAAAAAGAACTATGCAGGTAATGATCTTATATAACAAGAAAGTGGACGCAACTGATATGTTTTATAATAAGATTTTAACAATGACAAGGTTTACCTGCATATTTTTCAAGAGCTGGTAAAACATAATTTAGAAGTACGTAAACTGTGTTATATTTTGTGTTGAATAAAAGCTGATACAGGATTTTGTGAAGCGATAATTATTATGTTTTACAACTGCTGATAATCAGCAGCTATGAAAATGTGGCCTTGGTTTGCAGATTTTCTTTATAACAGCATATTTTTATTTTTGCCGTTTAAAGGTAAAATCCTTTTTGGCTCTGGCTTGGATGCGATCATATCCACAGTTTTTAGGATAAAGGGGGCTTTTTGACACAAGATAAAAATCCAATGGCAAGTGCCGAACAACTGGATGTTTTTACTCCTGTTGGTAGTCCTGATCTCACAAAACAATTACAATCCACAGTGGATTCCGTATTATGAGGGAATAAAAATAGTATATCTATGGGACCAGCATGAGGTCTGAGGCACCGTGTCTGGATTTTAAGCAGACACTCTTTTAAGTACATTCCTTTTAAGTATATAAGTATGACATCATGACATAATAAAACAACATATCATAAAACAACAATAACAAAACTTTGTGGTATAACATACCTGTAAACTTCACTGCTTCAATTCAGGGGAGTGAGATGAGATATGAAAAAAGAAGAAAGAAAAAAAAAAGAGAAGATGAAATTGGGTGGTAAATATGAATCTGTCATAGTAAGGGAGATGTAGAGAAGGGGAGAGGGAGAAGGATATAATAAAGGAGGAGAGAAGGGACAACCTTACGGTATGAGGTTATCTATAATTCAAAACATCTTTAGCTATTCAAATTGGTAGAATATATATTAAATATATAACTGAAATAAGCTAGAATTAGTTTGGGAAACACAAACCAGTTCCCCAGAGAAGAAGTTGTATGTGGATAAGAGTCAATGGGGTTACTCTCAATCAGACGTCAGTCGTTGATGGTGTAGGTCGGACCTATCTTGGTAGATAGAGGACCGTACATTGACCTCTAAGGGTGTAAAGCCATGGGCCTACAGGCCCAGTGTTGGGACTGCTGGTGGCTTGTGATGATGAGGGTAACTCTGGGGCCTCCAAACCCAAAGCACCGCAAATTCGGAATCTCTTCTGCCTCCTTTATGGTGAAGCTTCTGCCATCTTTTATTACTTGAAGAGCAAAAGGAAAGTTCCATCTATACACTATTTTACTTTTCCTTAATAAGGAAGTAAGGGGACCTAGAGAGCTTCTGCGTTGCAGTGTTCTGACACAGAGATCCTGAAAAAAATGGACAACGTTTCCTTGGAATTTAAAAGTGGGATTGGAGCGAGCTGCTTTCAAGATTGCTTCTTTCTCGGGAAACCGTAGAAATTTAATAATAACATCTCTAGGAGGTGAATCATCTTTGGGTTGGGCTCTGAGAGCTCTATGAGCCCATTCAATTTGAAATTCTCTGCCTTCGGTATCTCCTGTGATGAAGGCAAAATGCTGTTGGAGGTAGATGGGAAGATCTTTTACCCCAATAGTTTCAGGGATGCCTTTGAGACAGATGTTTCTTCTTCTTGATCGGTTTTCCATGTCTTCAATTTTCTCTTGTAACTCAGAGATAGTTTGCTGCTGAGAGGAGAAAGATTGAGATATTGAGGATTTTTCGAAGTTCGCCGAGATGTCTTGCTTTGACACGAGTTGTTGTAGGTCAGCCTTTGTTGCCAGATTGTGGTCGGTTGATGGATTTTGTAACCCCAAGTCAGAGTCAGCTTCTTCTTCCCCCTCTGCTTCATCTATGTCTGGGGGTTTATTAGTTTTAAAAAAAGGATTCCACATTTGTGAATTTAGGGTGTCTTTCCCCCAGTTTGTTCAGCTTTCTCGCAGACATAGTGGATTATATAACAGGATGTCACAATTCCTTATGTGGATATCACCTTTACCTCCCTCAGGAGCCACTGATCCCGGAACAATCTGATTGTATAGAATTGTCTTAGACAGCACCCAATTATATCCAGCAAAAAATATTCGACCCACAGGATCAAAGTATTTATAATGTTTTTAATTTGCACCAGTAATGCTTATATCAGGGGACTATGATCCAGAGAATATCTCTTTGTAGCTAGATTATGAGGATCAAAGTGTCCCAGTCGTCTATGGAAACTATATAGGACCTCTGAGCTACTCAGTGCTATATATTAATATAACACTGCTCATGTTTAATTTTTGTCTGTGATAAACTTTCCCTTTTCGTTTTTGTTTTTAGCAAAGGTCCATGTAATACATACTTTTGGTATGTGTCCTCATTAAGCAGCAAGACCGAATAACTTTCATTTGTCTCATGTGAGGGATGGACTAGAGGATTCCGGCTAACTGCGTGTATCATAGTAAGTTGTCAGCAAGATGGAGGTTAATCCATGTGACCGCATCTCCTTTTGAGTCGGCTCTCTCCCTTCAGATGAGAGATTACAGATGTGATCTTAGTTTGAACATATGGTAGGTGACCCTGCTGTCAAGTCTCCAACATCTCCGCTGTAAGAATGCGATATGACCGCAACGTGATGTGACAATCTGTTAGGACAGTAGGCCCTGAGTAAACAGACTCCGCAACTCACATTTTCCAGTCAGTGTGCTGGTTGGTCCAAAGTTCCTTGGGACCTCTTAGATTGCTGCTGGCACCCTTTGCGTAGTTCAAGTCCGTTTAAAGTGGCTTTTACCACCTTTATCTAAGTTCACTACCCAGGGCTCCTTAATAACATGTCCATTACAGATCTTGGTCAGGCTCCGCCCCCTACATGTTTTTTTTAAAAGAAATGAGCTACTTGCTTGATGGCTATCAAGATGTATTTGAGGAAAAAACTACAAATGGCGTCTTATCCTATCGGTAAAAGTACTTCTGAGAGGTTTCTCCAACAGGAGCCTATTTACTTAGAAGGGGAGAGTGATGAAGCTTTTCATCTCCAGAGCCCACTACACAATACCGGACATTCCCAGAGAGACCGTATACTCGTTAATACAGACCCTGAAATCAGGGATAACAGAGCTTAGCAAAGGAGTAGTGCAAACATCGGAGTAAAACTCTCAGCACCAAGGGAGACCCACGGCTTCTCTGCCATCATGGGACGATCTGCTCTTACAGCTAGCACAGAGATCAAACTTCTAGTAATTATTGGGATTGCTGCTAACCTCCCTGCTAGACCAAAGTTGGTTAAATAGCTGCAAACACTTACCTTACTTGGATCTGAGGCTGCACTGACTAGGCAAGACTTTGTTGCAAATCTCTTGGTTTCCCCACAGCCGCCCTCCACCTCCATGTGCATGGAGACGCTGAATATGTGCTGGGACTCAGGTAATGTTTCTCCATTTGCCCAACTGCCCTGCCTTAGACTAGATACTATTGTACTGGCTCCTGAAGTCACCTTGCTCTTATTCAAACTTCCCTCATTTATCCAGGAACTGTGCTGTCTGAATTATACCTGGTGCTGGAGATCTGTCCAGTATGACCGCACTGGAGTGGGCTAACGGACTAACATAGTCTTCTTTCTGCCCTAGCTTAACTAATTTAGCCCTCTCTATGTAAAGCAGGTTGGTTGCAATAGTAAGAACACTAATCGATGCACTTCAATAACCATTTTTCTTTTAGAGTATGTCATGGGCAAAAATATATTTCTATATACCAAATTACAGGGCTTTACTATTCTACCTCTGTCTCTCTGCACATATGTACCCAATCTGTCTGCCCATTTCATGTGAATCTATAGCTTCTTAGAAATTTAGGAAGTAATTGTAAATTACTATAATCTCTATTGATGACAACCTAAGGTTAGATGAACTAGAGATATCTTAGATTTCATTAAGTTACCTAGGTCTCTTTTACTAGTGCCAATGTTTATGTTTCAGTGTTATGACAGATATTCTGTCTCCTTATATGTTTGTGACATGACTATGTTTTTCAGACATTGAGGCCTACTTATCAAGCCGTCAACCACAAATACCCTGAAATTCTGCAGCGTAATTGTGGAGTGCTTGATTCCCCTTAGTTATCAAAGCCTACAGACTGGCAAAAGTTGAAATCTGTGACGTAACATACGATCCGCCGGTCTTAGTCCGACACAGATCGATGCTTACATCATTACAGATGTTCTGAATGCAAATTCGGCACTATCTGACTACTTTTGCTAGTTAAAAAATATCTACCAGGTACGCTCGCCACTATTCCGGCCCAGCGTACCTGGTTTTCAATCTGCCGCCCTGGAGGCGGCGGATGCCATAGGAATCAATGGGAGTCTGATTGCAACAGCCAATAGGATTTTTTCAACCTTAATTCCGATTGGCTGATAGAATTCTATCAGCCAATCGGAATCTAAGGGACGCCATCTTGGATGATGTAATTTAAAGGAACCTTCATTCCGAAGAAGACGTTGTAAGAAGAGGATGCTCCGCGTCGGATGTCTTGAAGATGGAGCCGCTCCACGCCAGTTGGATGAAGATAGAAGATGCCGTCTGGGTGAAGACTTCTGCGGGCTTGGATGAAGACTTTGAACGCTTGGATGAAAACTTCTGCCGGCTTCAATGAGGACTTCTGCCGCTTCATTGAGGATGGATGTCGGCTCTTCAGAAACTGTAAGTGGATCTTCGGCGGTTAGTGTTAGGATTTTTTAAGGGTTTATTGGGTGGGTTTTATTTTTAGGTTAGGGTTTGGGCAGCAATAGAGCTAAATGCCCTTTTAAGGGTAATGCCCATACAAATGCCCTTTTCAGGGCAATGGGGAGCTTAGGTTTTTTTAGTTAGGTTTTTATTTGGGGGGGTTGGTTGTGTAGGTGGTGGGTATTACTGTTGGGGGGATATTTGTATTTTTTATTTACTGGTAAAAGATCTGATTTCTTTGGGGAAATGCCCCGTAAAAGGTCCTTTTAAGGGCCATTGGTAGTTTATTGTAGGTTAGGGTTTTTTTTATTTTGGGGGGCTTTTTTATTTTCATAGGGCTCTTAGATTAGGTGTAATTAGTTTAAATCTTTGATAATATTTTTTTTATTTTGTGTAACTTAGTGTTGATTTTTTTTGTAACTTAGTGTTTGTTATTTTTTGTAACTTAGTTGTTAGTTTTTTGTAACTTTGTAATTTTTTATTGTAGATTTAAATTATTTGAGTAGGGTTAGGTGTTTAAATATATAATACAGTTAATTTAATTTGTAGTTTAATGTAGTTTTAGTATAACAGTTAGGGTAGATTAATTATTAGTTTAATGTAATTTAGTATAATAGTTAGGGTAGGTTAATTAATAGTTTAATATTTAATGTAATTTAGTATAATAGGGTAGATTAATTAATAGTTTGATATAGTTTAATGTAATTTAGTATAATAGTTAGGGTAGATTAATTAATAGTTTAATATAGTTTATTTTAATTCTAAAGGTAAGTTTCAATTTATTATAAGAAAGGGATGAGTTAATATTTAATATAAAGTTAGCGGGTTGTTAGGTTTAGGGGTTAATAGGTTAATTTAGTTTATGGCGATGTGGGGGGCTGGCGGTTTAGGGGTTAATAGGTTAAGTAAGTGGTAGTGATGTGGGAGGCCAGAGGTTTAGGGGTTAATACCTTTAGTTAGTTGTGGTGGGGTCCGGGAGCGGTGGATTAGGGGTTAATAACTTTATTAGAGTTGAGGTGGGCTCCGGGAGCTGTGGGATAGGGGTTAATAACTTTATTTAGTTGCGGCGGGGTCCGGGAGCGGCGGGATAGGGGGTTAAACATTTTAGTATAGTGGCGGTGTTAAGTGACAGTATACAAATAAAGCTGTGAAAAAGCCAAATAGCAGCGAGATCGATGACTGTTTAGTTAACAACAGTCCGCTGCTCATCACCCCGTACTTGGTGCGCAGCTTTTTGACAGCTTTTTTGCTAAATATGGAGAATGTATTCAGATTTGCGGCAGCGATGTTAGGCAATGTCAGGCGAGCGTATTGGTGCCGTCAAATGCAAATAAGTTGACGGCTTGATAAGTAGGCCTCATAGATGCTATTATGCAGCATATTTACTACTGTTCATTTCAACAATATTTTCATTGCAGTGTCTTATATGATGGATTTGAGATATCTCTGATTTCTGTGTCTCTACGGATTCTTTTTTAATGCAGTATTTATAATGTATAATACAACTGAGCTGCCATTTTATATTCTGTACAGTGGAAATTGTAAGCTCATCCCCTTTTACCATTTGGTTTGTAGCCTTAGCTCTCTTTAATAATATATATCTATATTTTATTTGCCACCAGCAAAAGGCAAACATTATTGTTAAAGGCATATGTTTAGCAGGCAATCTCATATTTCAGTCCCTATATAGTATATTAAGCAGGTGCCCATGTCCAATTTGAACTTTAAAAGAAATGTAATTTAACTCTGTAAAGATCTGGAACAAACTAGACAACTAGTCAGGATCAGTGCGCAACAAAGCTTTGTCCTGATGAAAACAAATAAATGACAATGCTCGAAATAAGAACACATCTGAATAAGATGATGGCTGACAGAAAAATATTAAACCTCCCATAGTGGTTAAAATGGTGTTTCTATAAATGCTACTAAAAACAAATGAAGGTCCCACGTGGCTGTTCTTGGAAGGAAGGATATGAGCCATGACCTGAAAATTTGAAACATCAAAGAGTTCCTGAGCCCACTTATACCAGAAATAGTTGAAACTGCAGAAACCTGGATCAACAACATTCTAGCAAAAAAACTAGCAAGTAACCATTGTGTATAAACTCAACCAACTTGGAAAAACTAACATGTACCATGGAGGCATTGTGCCAACCATCCAACCTAAAAAGGTGCCCAAAATTAAAAGTTAAGATCTCAATAATCACGCTGTCAACTTTATTTAGATAATCAAGAAAAATAAAAACTGGATTTAGATAAATCAATGGCCTTCAATGTAACATATCCTTTTGACTCAGAAAACATAATTTATGTAAGAACTTACCTGATAAATTCATTTCTTTCATATTAGCAAGAGTCCATGAGCTAGTGACGTATGGGATATACATTCCTACCAGGAGGGGCAAAGTTTCCCAAACCTCAAAATGCCTATAAATACACCCCTCACCACACCCACAATTCAGTTTAACGAATAGCCAAGAAGTGGGGTGATAAGAAAGGAGCGAAAGCATAAAAAATAAGGAATTGGAATAATTATGCTTTATACAAAAAAATCATAACCACCACAAAAAAAGGGTGGGCCTCATGGACTCTTGCTAATATGAAAGAAATGAATTTATCAGGTAAGTTCTTACATAAATTATGTTTTCTTTCATGTAATTAGCAAGAGTCCATGAGCTAGTGACGTATGGGATAGCAGATACCCAAGATGTGGAACTTCCACGCAAGAGTCACTAAAGAGGGAGGGATAAAATAAAGACAGCCAATTCCGCTGAAAAAGATCCACAACCCAAATAAAAAAAATGAAATAATAAGCAGAAGAATCAAACTGAAACAGCTGCCTGAAGTACTTTTCTACCAAAAACTGCTTCAGAAGAAGAGAAAACATCAAAATGGTAGAATTTATTAAAAGTATGCAAAGAAGACCAAGTTGCTGCTTTGCAAATCTGATTAACAGAAGCTTCATTCCTAAAAGCCCAGGAAGTAGAAACTGACCTAGTAGAATGAGCCGTAATCCTTTGAGGCGGGGACTTACCCGACTCCACATAAGCATGATGAATTAAAGACTTTAACCAAGATGCCAAAGAAATGGCAGAAGCCTTCTGACCTTTCCTGGAACCAGAAAAGATAACAAATAGACTAGAAGTCTTTCTGAAACCTTTAGTAGCTTCAACATAATATTTCAAAGCTCTAACCACATCCAAAGAATGTAAAGATCTTTCCAGAGAATTCTTAGGATTAGGACACAATGAAAGGACAACAATTTCTCTACTAATGTTGTTAGAATTCACAACTTTAGGTAAAAATTTAAATGAAGTCTGCAACACCGCCTTATCCTGATGAAAAATCAGAAAAGGAGATTCACAAGAAAGAGCAGATAACTCAGAAACTCTTCTAGCAGAAGAGATGGCAAAAAGGAACAAAACTTTCCAAGGAAGTAATTTAATATCCAGAGAATGCATAGGTTCAAACAGAGGAGCCTGTAAAGCCCTCAGAACCAAATTAAGACTCCAAGGAGGAGAGATTGACTTAATGACAGGCTTGATAAGAACCAAAGCCTGTACAAAACAATGAATATCAGGAAGTTTAGCAATCTTTCTGTGAAAAAGAACAGAAAGAGCAGTGATTTGTCCTTTCAAGGAACTTGCAGACAAACCCTTATCCAAACCATCCTGAAGAAACTGTAAAATTCTAGGAATTCTAAAAGAATGCCAAGAGAATTTATGAGAAGAACACCAAGAAATGTAAGTCTTCCAGACTCGGTAATAAATCTTCCTAGATACAGATTTACGAGCCTGCAACATAGTATTAATCACTGAGTCAGAGAAACCTCTATGACTAAGAATCAAGCGTTCAATCTCCATACCTTCAAATTTAATGATTTGAGATCCTGATGGAAAAATGGGCCTTGAGATAGAAGGTCTGGCCTTAACGGAAGCGTCCAAGGTTGGCAACTGGCCATCCGAACGAGATCCGCATACCAAAACCTGTGAGGCCATGCTGGAGCCACCAGCAGTACAAACGAAAGCTCCATTAAAATTTTGGAAATCACTTTTGGAAGAAGAACTAGAGGCAGAAAGATATAAGCAGGTTGATAATTCCAAGGAAGCGACAACGCGTCCACTGCTTCTGCCTGAGAATCCCTGGATCTGGACAGATACCTGGGAAGTTTCTTGTTTAGATGAGAGGCCATCAGATCTATTTCTGGAAGTCCCCAGATTTGAACAATCTGAAGAAATACCTCTGAGTGAAGAGACCATTCACCCGGATGTAGCGTTTGGCGACTGAGATAATCCGCTTCCCAATTGTCTATACCTGGGATGTGAACCGCAGAAATTAGACAAGAGCTGGATTCCACCCATACAAGTATCAGAGATACTTCTGTCATAGCCTGAGGACTGTGAGTCCCTCCTTGATGATTGACATACGCCACGGTTGTGACATTGTCTGTCTGAAAACAAATAAATGATTCTCTCTTCAGAAGAGGCCAGAACTGAAGAGCTCTGAAAATCACACGGAGTTCCAAAATGTTGATTGGTAATCTCGCCTCCTGAGATTCCCAAACCCCCTGCGCTGTCAGAGATCCCCATACAGCTCCCCAACCTGAAAGACTCGCATCTGTTGAGATCACAGTCCAGGTTGGACGAACAAAAGAAGCCCCTTGAATTAAACAATGGTGATCCAACCACCAAGTCAGAGAAGATCGAACATTGGGATTTAAGGATATTAATTGTGATATCTTTGTATAATCCCTGCACCATTGGTTCAGCATACACAGCTGAAGAGGTCTCATGTGAAAACGAGCAAAAAGGATCGCGTCCAATGCAGCAGTCATGAGACCTAGAATTTCCATGCACAAAGCTACCGAAGGGAACGATTGAGACTTAAGGTTTTGACAAGCTGAAATTAATTTCAGACGTCTCTTTTCTGTTAAAGACAAAGTTATGGACACTGAATCTATTTGGAAACCCAAAAAGGTTACCTTTGTCTGAGGAATCAAGGAACTCTTTGGTAAATTGATCCTCCAACCATGTCGTATGAGATTCTGCAGAATGTAAAGACTGAGCAAGTACCAAGATATCGTCCAAATAAGGAAATACCGCAATACCCTGTTCTCTGATTACAGAGAGAAGGGCACCGAGAACCTTTGAAAAGATCCTTGGAGCTGTTGCTAGGCCAAACGGAAGAGCAACAAACTGGTAATGCTTGTCTAGAAAAGAGAATCTCAGGAACTGATAGTGATCTGGATGAATTGGAATATGAAGATATGCATCCTGTAAGTCTATTGTAGACATATAATGCCCTTGCTGAACAAAAGGCAGAATAGTCCTTATAGTCACCATTTTGAATGTTGGTATTCTTACATAACGATTCAATATTTTTAGATCCAGAACTGGTCTGAAGGAATTCTCCTTCTTTGGTACAATGAATAGATTTGAGTAAAACCCCAGACCCTGTTCCAGAACTGGAACTGGCATAATTACCCCAGCTGACTCTAGGTCTGAAACACATTTCAGAAACGCCTGAGCCTTTACTGGGTTTACTTGGATGCGTGAGAGAAAAAAATCTTCTCACAGGCGGCCTTACCTTGAAACCTATTCTGTACCCTTGTGAAACAATGTTCTGAATCCAAAGACTGTGAATCGAATTGATCCAAACATCTTTGAAAAATCGTAACCTGCCCCCTACCAGCTCTGCTGCAATGAGGGCCGCACCTTCATGCGGATTTAGGGGCTGGTTTTGACTTTCGAAAAGGCTTGGATTTATTCCAGACTGGAGAAGGTTTCCAAATGGAAACTGTTCCTTTAGAGGAAGGGTCAGGCTTTTGTTCCTTATTCTGACGAAAGGAACGAAAACGATTAGCAGCCCTATATTTACCTTTAGATTTTTTGTCCTGAGGCAAAAAGGCTCCCTTCCCCCCAGTAACAGTTGAAATTATTGAATCCAACTGTGAACCAAATAATTTATTACCTTGGAAAGAAAGAGAAAGCAATGTTGATTTAGAAGACATATCTGCATTCCAAGATTTAAGCCATAAAGCTCTTCTAGCTAAAATAGCTAAAGACATATACCTGACATCAACTCTAATGATATCAAAAATGGCATCACAAACAAAGTTATTAGCATGTTGAAGAAGTTTAACAATGCTATAAGCATTATGATCTGACACTTGTTGCGCTAAAGCCTCCAACCAAAAAGTGGAAGCTGCAGCAACATCAGCCAAAGAAATAGCAGGCCTAAGAAGATTACCTGAACATAAATAAGCCTTCCTTAGAAAGGATTCAAGCTTCCTATCTAAAGGATCCTTAAACAAAGTACTATCTGCCGTAGGAATAGTAGTACGTTTAGCAAGAGTAGAGATAGCCCCATCAACTTTGGGGATTTTCTCCCAAAACTCTAATCTGTCAGATGGCAAAGGGTACAATTTCTTAAACCTTGGTGAAGGAGTAAATGAAGTACCCAGACTATTCCATTCCCTAGAAATTACTTCTGAAATAGCATCAGGAACTGGAAAAACTTCTGGAATAACTACATGAGGTTTAAAAACTGAATTTAAACTCTTATTAGTTTTAATATCAAGAGGACTAGACTCCTCCATATCTAATGCAATCAACACTTCTTTAAGTAAAGAACAAATAAACTCCACCTTAAATAAATATGAAGATTTATCAGTGTCAATATCTGAGGCAGAATCTTCTGAACCAGAGAGATCCTCATCAGAAATAGATAAGTCAGAATGATGGCGGTCATTTAAAAATTCATCTGAAATATGAGAAGTATTAAAAGACCTTTTACGTTTACTGGAAGGAGGAATAACAGACAGAGCCTTCCTAATAGAATTAGAAGCAAATTCTCTTACATTAACAGGAACATCCTGAACATTAGATGTTGAAGGAACAACAACAGGTAATGGATTATTACTAATGGAGACATTATCTGCGTTAGAAAGTTTATCATGACAACTAACACAAACTACAGCCGGAGGAACAGTTACCAAAAGTTTACAACAAATGCACTTAGCTTTGGTAGAACCAACATCAGGCAGCGTCTTTCCAGAAGTAGATTCTGATCCAGGGTCAGGTTGTGACAACTTGCAAGATGTAATAGAAAAAACAACATATAAAGCAAAATTATGAAATTCCTTAAATGACAGTTTCAGGAATGGGAAAAAATGCAAAACAAACAAGCCTCTAGCAACCAGAAGCAACAAAAAAATTAGACTGAAATAATGTGAAAAAACTGGCGCAAAGTATGACGCCCACTTTTTTGGCGCCAAGAATGACGCCCACATTATTTGGCGGCAAAAACGACGCCCACATTTTTTAGCGCATAAAACGTCTGTAACACACAAATGCGTAAAAAATGATGCAACCAACGTGAAAACTTCCGGCGTCAACTATGGCGCCGGAAATGACGAAATTTTGCGTCAAAAAAGTTCGCGCCAAAAATGACGCAATAAATTGAAGCAATTTCTGCCCCCGCGAGCCTAACAGCCCGCAAGGAAAAAAGTCAATTTGAAATTTTCAAGGTAAGAAAAAAATATTTATTCATATGCATTTTCCCAAAAAATGAAACTGACAGTCTGAAAGAAGGAATACTGATTATCCTGAATCAAGGCAAATATAAGTTTAAGACATATATTTAGAACTTTACATATAAAGTGCACAACCATAGCTTTGAGTGTCATAAATAGAAATAAGATTTACTTACCCCAAGACACTCATCTACATATAGTAGATAGCCAAACCAGTACTGAAACGAGAATCAGTAGAGGTAATGGTATATAAGAGTATATCGTTGATCTGAAAAGGGAGGTAGGAGAAGAAATCTCTACGACCGATAACAGAGAACCTATGAAATAGATCCCCTAGAGGAAGACCATGGTATTCAAATAGGCAATACTCTCTTCACATCCCTCTGACATTCACTGCACTCTGAGAGGAAAACCGGGCTTCAACCTGCTGCGAAGCACATATCAAAGTAGAAATCTAGCACAAACTTACTTCACCACCTCCATGGGAGGCAAAGTTTGTAAAACTGAATTGTGGGTGTGGTGAGGGGTGTATTTATAGGCATTTTGAGGTTTGGGAAACTTTGCCCCTCCTGGTAGGAATGTATATCCCATACGTCACTAGCTCATGGACTCTTCCTAATTACATGAAAGAAAGATGCAATAAGGAACCACTGCCAAACTCTGGATGAGAGGAAACTATGATCTGTGAGGTCAAAAGATCAGAATAAAAATGAAAATTGCTTTCCTCTCTCTGAAATCTTACAGCAATGAAGAAAGTCAAGTTGAAATTGAATATAAAAACAGGATATAAATTCCCTATGACAGAAAGGATATCACATTTTACAAGTGTGACTTTTTGACAGCTATTAATTAAATATGGTGCTGCTAATTGAATTTAATTAATAAGGAAATATTTAAAGTATTTTACTATATTAAATACACTCACAAGAATATAACAAGGAAAATCATTTGAAAAATGTATATATAAGTGAAAGCGGGTATTTATTCAATTGATACTGTATATACAGATCTACATATATACTGTATCTTAAAGGGATAATAAACCCAAAATGTTTATTTTATGATTCAGATAGAACATACAATTTTTAAACAACTTTCCAATTTACTTCTATTATCAAATTTGCTTTATTCTTGTGTTATCCATTGCTAAAGGAACAGCATTGCACTTCTGGCAGCTAGCTGAACAGATCTAATTAGCCAATCACAAGAGACAAATGTGTGCAGGCACCAATTAGCAGCAGCTCCCACTGGTGTATGATATGTGCATATTCTTTTTCAAAAAGGGATATTAAGAGAACGAAGCACATTTGAAAAACATAATTTATGTAAGAATTTACCTGATAAATTCATTTCTTTCATATTGGCAAGAGTCCTTGAGCTAGTGACATATACATATGTATATACAATCCTACCTGGATGGGCAAAGTTTCCCAAACCTCAAAATGCCTATAAATTCACCCCTCACCACACCCACAATTCAGTTTAACGAATAGCCAAGTAGTGGGGTGATAAAGAAAGGAGTAAAAAGCATCAACAAAGGAATTTGGAAATAATTGTGCTTCATAAAAAAAAATCATAACCACCATAAAAAGGGTGGGCCTCATGGACTCTTGCCAATATGAAAGAAATTAATTTATCAGGTAAATTCTTACATAAATTATGTTTTCTTTCATGTAATTGGCAAGAGTCCATGAGCTAGTGATGTATGGGATATCAATACCCAAGATCGGGAACTCCACTTGAGTCACTAGAGAGGGAAAGATAAAAATAAAAAACAGCAATTTTCCGCTGAGAAATAATCCACAACCCAAATTATAAGTTTATTCTTAATGACAAGAAAAACTTGAAACATCAGCAGAAGAATCAAACTGAAACAGCTGCCTGGAGAACTTTTCTACCAAAAAATGCTTCTGAAGAAGCAAATACATCAAAATGGTAGAATTTAGTAAAAGTATGCAAAGAGGACCAAGTTGCCGCTTTGTAAATCTGATCAACTGAAGTTTCATTCTTAAAAGCCCATGAAGTGGAGACTGATCTGGTAGAATGAGCTGTAATTCTCTGAGGCGGGGCCTGACCCGACTCCAATTAAGCTTGATGAATCAAAAGCTTTAACCAAGAAGCCAAGGAAATAGCAGAAGCCTTCTGACCTTTCCTAGAACCAGAAAATATAACAAATAGACTAGAAGTCTTCCTGAAATCTTTAGTAGCTTCAATATAATATTTCAAAGCTCTTACCACATCCAAAGAATGTAAGGATTTTTCCAAATAATTCTTAGGATTAGGACACAAGGAAGGGACAACAATTTCTCTACTAATGTTGTTAGAATTCACAACCTTAGGTAAAAATTTAAATGAAGTCCGCAAAACTGCCTTACCCTGATGAAAAATCAGAAAAGGAGATTCACAAGAAAGAGCAGATAGCTCAGAAACTCTTCTAGCAGAAGAGATAGCCAAAAGGAACCATACTTTCCAAGAAAGTAGTTTAATGTCCAAAGAATGCATAGGCTCAAATGGAGGAGCCTGTAAAGCCCTCAAAACCAAATTAAGACTCCAAGGAGGAGAGATTGATTTAATTACAGGCTTGATACGAACCAAAGCCTGTACAAAACAGTGAATATCAGGAAGTTTAGCAATCTTTCTGTGAAATAAAACAGAAAAATAGAGATTTGTCCCTTCAAGGAACTTGCAGACAAACCCTTATCCAAACCATCCTGAAGAAACTGTAAAATTCTAGGAATTCTAAAAGAATGCCAAGAGAATATTTGAGAAGAACACCATGAAATGTAAGTCTTCCAAACTCAATAATAAATCTTCCTAGAGTCAGATTTACGAGCTTGTAACATAGTATTAATCACTGAGTCAGAGAAACCTCTATGACTTAGCACTATGCGCTCAATTTCCACACCTTCAAATTTAATGATTTGAGATCCTAATGGAAAAACAGACCTTGAGACAATAGGTCCGGCCTTAACGGAAGTGGCCATGGTTGGCAACTGGACATCCGAACAAGATCTGCATACAAAAACCTGTGAGGCCATGCTGGAGCCACCAGCAACACAAACAATTGCTCCATGATGATTTTGGAGATCACTCTTGGAAGAAGAACTAGAGACGGGAAAATATAAGCAGGTTAATAACACCAAGGAAGTGTCAACGCACCCACTGCTTCCGCCTGAAAATCCCTGGACCTGGACAGGTATCTGGGAAGTTTCTTGTTTAGATGAGAGGCCATCAGATCTATCTCTGGAAGACCCCACATCTGAACAATCTGAGAAAACACATCTGGATGGAGGGACCACTCCCCCGGATGTAAAGTCTGATGGCTGAGATAATCCATCTCCCAATTGTCTACACCTGGGATATGTACCACAGAAATTAGACAGGAGCTGGATTCCACCCAAACAAGTATCCGAGATACTTCTTTCATAGCTTGGGGACTGCGAGTCCTACCCTGATGATTGACATATGCCACTGTTGTGATATTGTCTTGTCTGAAAACAAATGAACGGTTCTCTCTTCAACAGAGGCCAAAACTGAAGAGCTCTGAGAATTGCACAGAGTTCTAAAATATTGATTGGTAATCTCGCCTCTTGAGATTTCCAAACCCCTTGTGCTTTCAGAGATCCCCAAACAGCTCCCCAACCTGAAAGACTCGCATCTGTTGTGATCACAGTCCAGGTTGGCTGAACAAAAGAAGCCCCTTGAACTAAACGCTGGTGATTTAACCACCATGTCAGAGAGTGTCGAACATTGGGATTCAAGGATATTAATTGTGATATCTTTGTATAATCCCTGCACCAATGATTCAGCATACAAAGCTGGAGAGGTCTCATGTGAAAACAAGCAAAGGGAATTGCGTCCGATGCTGCAGTCATGAGACCTAAAACTTCCATGCACATAGCCACTGAAGGGAATGACTGAGACTGAAGGTGCCGACAGGTTGCAACCAATTTTAAATGTCTCTTGTCTGTTAGAGACAGAGTCATGGACACTGAATCTATCTGTAAGCCTAAAAAGGTGACCCTTGTCTGAGGAATCAAGAAACTTTTTGGTAAATTGATCCTCCAGTCATGTTTTCGGAGAAACAACACTAGTTGATTCGTGTGAGATTCTGCAGAACGTAAAGACTGTGCTAGTACCAAGATATCATCCAAATAAGGAAACACTGCAATACCCTGCTCTCTGGTTACAGAGAGCAGGGCACCAAGAACCTTTGAAAAGATTCTTGGAGCTGTTGCTAGGCCAAATGGAAGAGCAACAAATTGGTAATGCTTGTCTAGAAAAGAGAATCTCAGGAACTGATAATGATCTGGATGAATCAGAATATGAAGGTATGCATCCTGCAAGTCTATTGTGGACATATAATGTCCTTGCTGAACAAAAGGCAGAATAGTCCTTATAGTCACCATCTTGAAAGTTGGTACTCTTACATTACGATTCAAAATTTTCAGATCCAGAACTGGTCTGAATGAATTTTCCTTCTTTGGGACAATGAATAGATTTGAATAAAACCCCAGACCCTGTTCCTGAAAAGGAACTGGCATGATTACCCCTGAAAACTCCAGGTCTGAAACACACTTCAGGAAAGCCTGAGCTTTTACTGGATTTGCAGGGATGCGTGAGAGAAAAAATCTTCTCACAGGTCTTACTCTGAATCCTATTCAATACCCCTGAGAGACAATGCTCTGAATCCATTGATTTTGGACAGAATTTATCCGAACATCCTTGAAAAACCTTAATCTGCCACCTACCAGCTGAGCTGGAATGAGGGCCGCACCTTCATGCGGACTTAGGGGGTGACTTTGGTTTCTTAAATGGCTTGGATTTATTTCAATTTGAGGAAGGCTTCCAATTGGAAGCAGATTCCTTGGGGGAAGGATTAGATTTTTGTTCCTTATTTTGACGAAAGGAACGAAAATGGTTAGAAGCCTTAGATTTACCCTTAGGTCTTTTATCCTGAGGCAAAAAAACTCCCTTCCCCCCAGTAACAGTTGAAATAATAGAATCCAACTGAGAACCAAATAAATTATTACCTTGGAAAGAAAGAGATAGCAATCTAGACTTAGATGTCATATCAACATTCCAAGATTTAAGCCACAAAGCTCTTCTAGTTAAAATAGCTAAAGACATGGATCTAACATCAATTCTGATAATATCAAAAATGGCATCACAAATAAAATGTTGCAGTAAGCGAACAATGCTAGATAAGTCAGAATCCAATTCTTGCTGCGCTAAATTTTCCAACCAAAAAGTTGATGCAGCTGCAACATCAGCTAAAGAAATTGCATGCCTGAGAAGATGACCTGAATATAAATAAGCTTTCCTTAGATAAGATTCAAGTTTCCTATCTAAAGGATCCTTAAAAGAAATACTATCTTCCAAAGGAATAGTGGTACGTTTAGCAAGAGTAGAAATAGCCCCATCAACTTTGGGGATCTTTTCCCAAAACACTATTGAAATTGCTGGTAAAGGATACAATTTTTTAAACCTTGAAGAAGGAATAAAAGAAGTACCCGGCATATTCCATTCCTTAGAAATCATATCAGAAATAGCATCAGGAATAGGAAAAACCTCTGGAGTAACCACAGGAGGTTTAAAACAGAATTTAAACGTTTACTAGTTTTAATGTCAAGAGGACTAGTTTCCTCAATATCCAAAGTAATTTTTAACAAAGAACGAATATACTCCATTTTAAATAAATAAGTAGATTTGTCAGTGTCAATATCTGAGGAAGGATCTTCTGAATCAGATAGATCCTCATCAGAGGAGGATAATTCATTATGTTGTCGGTCATTTGAAATTTCATCAATCTTATGAGAAGTTTTAAAAGACCTTTTACGTTTATTAGAAGGCGGAAAAGCAGACAGAGCCCTCTGAAAAGAATCAGTAACAAATTCTTTAAAATTCATAGGAATATCATTAGTACATTAGAAGTTGAAGGAACTGCAACCGGCAATGTACTATTACTGATGGACACATTATCTGCATGTAAAAAATTATCATGACAACTATTACAAATGACATTCGGAGATATAATCTCCACAAGTTTACAACAAATGCACTTAGCTTTGGTAGAACCGATATCAGGCAGCAAAGTTCCAACAGATACTTCTGAGGCAGGATCAGATTGAGACATCTTGCAAAATGTAAAAGAAAAAACAACATATAAAGCAAAATTATTAATTTACTTATATGACAGTTTCAGGAATGGGAAAAAATGCAAATAGCATAGCCCTCTGACATAGAAAAAGGCAAGAAGCAAATAGCAATGGGGTGACAAAATAATGAAAAATTAAAAAACAACGTCCGGATACTCGCGTCACTAACGACGCAACCTTGTGTAAGAAACTCGGCGTCAACTATGACGCCGGAAATGACAAACTTGCGTCAATGGACGTACTTTCGTGCCAAAAAATTCTCGCGCCAAGAATGACGCAATAAAGTCTAGCATTTGGCGCACCCGCAGGCCTAATCCTGCCCGCAATTTGCAAAGAAAAATGTAGTCAATTTAAAACCCCAGGTAAGAAAAATATTTCTTAATATGTTTATTTTCCCTAAATATGAAACTGACAGTCTGCACAAGGAAATACATGAACCTGACTCATGGCAAATATAAGTACAATACATATATTTAGAACTTTATATTAATGCATAAAGTCCCAAACTATAGCTGAGGTGTCTTAAAAAATAAAAAAGACAGATACGGATAGGGTATAGCGCTAGACCAAAAACCTACTTAGCCTCACTAAAGGTTATTGTCTCCTCCCTAGACAATAGAGAATTAAGAATGTAAAATCAGTGGATATAGGAGGCGCTATAGAGCCGTAGGATATATAGATATAAATAAATGTAAAATTCACTGTATCGTGACCAGTTAAAACATTCAAAAAATTTAAAATCCAAAATTCCAATGACCCTTAAGGGATACGTTAAAATACTATTTATGTGCAAAATCTGTGATAAAAAATCGGTGATAATTAAAAATAAAGGAAAATATCTACGTATATATATATATAAAAACAATTTATCCAAGTGAAAAATCAAAGTGAAATAAATGCAGTATCAAAGTGCAATCAATGATCAAGTGACAATAATTAGTAAAACACAGATGTGATATTTAATAAGTCAAATGCATAAAAGGTTGACACAAACAATCCATATAACAATCAATCATACATAAAATAAAGTAAAACCGGTTAAACATACACACTATACATAACCCCTCAGATTCCCCAAATCAAATGGGGCTGGCGGAGAACACCTATAATGACTGTGTTCTAATCTTGGTGTTAGTAGTTCAAGGGGATCCCCCAAAGAAGATGGTCCGGAATGACAATGTGGGTTTAATTATTGTAAATCCAAAGATATAAATGTTAATGTTTCTGAATGGTGCCGTTATATCCCCAGTCTTATTTGGTCACAAATAAAAGCCCACAATGGTATAGAGCTCCTTCCTTAATGTTCTCTTAGTTAAAGGCAATCAAGTATTTATAACTTAGCCGGGAGGCTCTCCTACCTTCTTACAAGTGTCTGCCAGCGATCTCCTTACCTGGCCCGACACTCCGGCTGCTCCTTTAGATGTCTGCTCAGCGAAAATCCTGTGAGTGACGTCACCCGGTTCCGGATCCTAGGTGACCACTTGCGCAAGTGTTTGTTTCCACAGGATGTCCTCTGTACGCCAGGATACAGAGAGTTCACTTCAGCTTCGGTCCTCCAAATAATCGCAAACAGTAGCAGGTAAGTCCTCTACGCATTTCAACCCCTTCTGGGTCTTTTTCAAGATGCTACTTCCTGCAACCTTTGCCCTTAAATCCACTCTCTGCACAGGTGATTCGCTATTGCTACAACACCTTTCCGCAGGTAACTGTTTCCTGAGCCCCCGCTGCGTAGCCGGTGTTCCGTAGATGAGATAGAGCTAGCGTACAGAGGACATCCTGTGGAAACAAACACTTGCGCAAGTGGTCACATACTTACAGAAAGACACCCATCCAAATATAGCAGATAGCCAAACCAGTTCTGAAACAGTTATCAGTAGAGGTAATGAAATATGAGAGTATATCATCGATCTGAAAAGGGAGGTAGGAGATGAATCTCTACGACAGATAACAGAGAACCTATGAAATAGATCTCCCGGGAGGAAAACCATTGCATTCAATGGGTGATACTCCCTTCACATCCCTCTGACATTCGCTGTACTCTGAGAGGAATCTAGCTGTTTGCCTCCTATGGAGGTGGGCTAACGCCGTAACATAAAACTCTTAACTAAAGTGCTACAAAGTACACTAACACCCATAAACTACCTATTAACCCCTAAACCGAGGCCCCCCCCACATTGAAAACACTTAAATAACATTTTTAACCCTTAATCTGCCGACCGGACATCACCGCCACTGTAAATAATATATTAACCCCTAAACCGCCGCACTCCCGCCTTGCAAACACTAGTTTCATTTTATTAACCCCTAATCTGCCATCCCTAACATCGCCAACACCTATCTACATTTATTAACCCCTAATCTGCCACCCCAACGTCGCCGCTACTATATTAAATTTATTAACCCCTAAACCTAAGTCTAACCCTAAGTCTAACCCCCCCTAACTTACAATTACACCTAACACTACAATATAATTAAATTAATTACATAAACTAACTACAATTAACTACAATTAAATAAAATAAACTAAAGTACAAAAACAAACAAACACTAAATTACAGAAAATAAAAAAATAATTATTAATTAATAGTTAAAGGGACATGCCACCCACATTTTTTCTTTTATGATTTAGAAAGAGAATGCAATGTTAAACATCTTTCTAATTTACTTATATTACCTAATTTGTTTTATTCTCTTGATATTCTTTGATGAAAAGCATATCTAGATATGCTCACTAGCTGATGATTGGTTGCTGCACATAGAAGCATCATGTGATTGGCTCACCATGTACATTGCTTTTTCTTCAAATAAGGATATATAAAAAATGAAGCAAAATAAATTATGGAAGTAAATTGTAATGTTGTTTAAATTTCTATTCTCTATCTGAATCATGAAAGAAAGATTTTGGGTTTAGTGGCCCTTTAAAATAAATACAAAGTTGCCTGTAAAATAAATAAATATAAACCCTAAGCTAGCTACAATGTAATTATTAGTTATATTGTATCTAGCTTAGGGTTTATTTTATAGGTAAGTATTTTGTTTTAAATATCAATAATTTATTTAATTGTAGTTATTTTATTTAGATTTATTTAAATTATATTTAAATTAGGGGGTATTAGGGTTAGGGTTAGACTTAGGTTTAGGGGTTAATAACTTTATTAAAGTGGCAGCGACATTGACGTCGGCAGATTAGGGGTTAATAAGTGTAGGTAGGTTGCGGCGATGTTGGGTGGGCAGATTAGGGGTTAATAAATATAATGTAGGGTTCGGCGATGTTGGGGGCAGTAGATTAGGGGTTCATAGGGATAATGTAGTTGGCGGCGGTGTCCAGAGTGGCAGATTAGGGGTTAATAATATAATGCAGGTGGCGACGATGTCAGGGACGGCAGATTAGGGGTTAATAAGTGTAATATTAGGGGTGTTTAGACTCGGGTTCATGTTAGGGTGTTAGGTGTAGACATAACTTTTGTTTCCCCATAGGAATCAATGGGGATGCGTTAGGAGCTGAACGCTGCTTTTTTGCAGCCGGCTCAGCTGCATTGTTTCCTATGGGGAAATCGTGCACAAGCACGTTTAGCCATCTTACCGCTACCGTAAGAAACGCTGGTATTGAGGTTAGATGTGGAGCTAAATTTTGCTCTACGCTCACCTTTTTGCAGCTAACGCCAGGTTTAAAAAAACCTGTTATACCAGCGTTGTCTTAAGGTAGCGGTGAAAAAAAAGGCTTGTTAGCAACGCACCCCTGTTACCGCAAAACTCGTAATCTAGGCGAATGTTTGTAAAACTGAATTGTGGGTGTGGTGAGGGGTGTATTTATAGACATTTTGAGGTTTGGGAAACTTTGCCCCTCCTGGTAGGATTGTATATCCCATACGTCACTAGCTCATGGACTCTTGCCAATTACATGAAAGAAATAGAAGTGAATTTAAAAGTGTCTTAAAATTACAATCTATATCTGAATAATGCAAGTTTAATTTGGACTTTACTATTCCTTTAAAGAATAAATCTAGGACCCATTTTACCCTTAATGCTGTTATGGTTATTGGATTTAGACATATAAAGCAATGAGATAATCAAACACCCCAAATATATCAGTTATATAAAAAAAAGTTACTATATTTAAAGTCACTATACACTGACTCAACCCAGCGCCTAGTGGTCATCCTATATAACAACAATACATTAGGTTAGATATACATTAAAAGGACACTGAACCCAAATTCTTTCTTTTGTGATTCAAATAGAGCGTGCAATTTTAAGCAACTTTCTAATTTACTCCTATTATCAATTTTTCTTCATTCTCTTGCCATCTTTATTTGAAAAAGAAGACATCTAAGCTTTTTTGGTTCAGAACTCTGGACAGCACTTTTTATTGGTGGATGAATTTATCCACCAATCAGGGGTGGACTGAGACCAACCAGCGCCCCCGGGCAAAAGTGTGGCAGGGCCCCCCACCCCCTCTTTGCTCCACCTATTTACCTACCTTCTCTGCCCCTCCTGCACCCTATTGCCCCCCATATGCTGTGCCCCTCCCACCTCATATGCCCCTCCCATCTCATATGCCCCTCCCCCACCATGTTTTTAATTGCCATATAGAGATTTAAATATTTTTAATAAGGACTAAATATTGTAAATTAGCAAGTGCTTATGCCAAGAAAAAATAATAATCCCTATGCCTATATGCACTACAGTATGGAGCAGAAAGTAACGAGGGGCAGACAAGGGGGTAAAATCACTTGTTACTGGCGGCTAAAGAGGTCAAAATCATTCATTTGTATTTTGTATATTTCCTTTAAATAATAGATGCATGATCCTATAAGTATGCCTTTATACTAAATAAATATAAAACTATCTCCATTTTACCTGAAACCAGGGCAGGTTTAAAGAAATCAATTTTAAAGGAAGAGTAAAGTCAAAAGTAAACTTTAAAGGAACATGAAACCCAAATTATTTTTTTTTCATGATTTAGGTAGAACATTCAATTTTAAACAACTTTCCAGTTTACTTTTATTATCAAATTTGCTTCATTCTCTTGGTATAATTTGCTGAAAGAGCAGCAATGCACTACTGGACACAAGGGTGAGCCAATGACAATCGGTATATATATGCAGCCACCAATCAGCAGCTAGAACCTAGGTTCTTTGCTGCTCCTGAGATTTCCTAGAAAAAAAGCTTTCAGCAATGGATAACAAGAGAAGGAAGTAAATTAAATAATAGAAGTAAATTGGAAAGTTGTTTAAAATGTTATGCTCTGTCTAAATCATGAAGGTCTAATTATCACTTTACTGTCCCTTTAATGATTCAAATTGAACATACAATTTTAAACACCACTCATTACAATTTACTTCTATTATCTAAGTTGCTTAATTCACTTCCTATCATTTGTTGAAAATCATACCTGGGTAGGTTAAGGAGCAGCAATGGACTACTGGGATTTAGCTGAAGATTGGTGGATGCACATATATGCCTCTTGTTATTGGCTCACCCAACATGCTCAGCTAGCTCCCAGTGGAACATTGCTGTTCCCCTCCTATAGCATCTCATGTAGAGATATACAATCCTATAGAGATGTCTAACACCCGCCAAAACCTAGTAAATACAAATTTAACACAATGTAGAGGTTCCCTTACACAGCCCCCTCCCCAGTTCCTTATATTCAGATATATATTATCATAGAGAGGTTCCCTCTGTCTCACACACACACACTGACCCCTTCCCAGTACCTTATATACAGATATATAACATTATAGAGAGGTTCCATCTGTCTCTCACACACACTGACCCCTCCCAGTTCATTATATACAGATATATAATATTATAGAGAGGTTCCCTCTGTCTCACACACACACTGACCCCTCCCCAGTACCTTATATACAGATATATAATATTATAGAGAGGTTCTCTCTGTCTCACACACAGTATCTTATATACAGATATATAATATTATAGAGAGGTTCCCTCTGTCTCACACACACACTGACCCCTCCTCAGTACCTTATACAGGGAGTGCAGAATTATTAGGCAAGTTGTATTTTTGAGGATTAATTTTATTATTGAACAACAACCATGTTCTCAATGAACCCAAAAAACTCATTAATATCAAAGCTGAATATTTTTGGAAGTAGTTTTTAGTTTGTTTTTAGTTTTAGCTATTTTAGGGGGATATCTGTGTGTGCAGGTGACTATTACTGTGCATAATTATTAGGCAACTTAACAAAAAACAAATATATACCCATTTCAATTATTTATTTTTACCAGTGAAACCAATATAACTTCTCAACATTCACAAATATACATTTCTGACATTCAAAAACAAAACAAAAACAAATCAGTGACCAATATAGCCACCTTTCTTTGCAAGGACACTCAAAAGCCTGCCATCCATGGATTCTGTCAGTGTTTTGATCTGTTCACCATCAACATTGCGTGCAGCAGCAACCACAGCCTCCCAGACACTGTTGAGAGAAGTGTACTGTTTTCCCTCCTTGTAAATCTCATCCTCAACCCGAAAAGGCCCCACAAGCTCATCTTTGATGATACCAGCCCAAACCAGTACTCCACCTCCACCTTGCTGGCGTCTGAGTCGGACTGGAGCTCTCTGCCCTTTACCAATCCAGCCACGGGCCCATCCATCTGGCCCATCAAGACTCACTCTCATTTCATCAGTCCATAAAACCTTAGAAAAATCAGTCTTGAGATATTTCTTGGCCCAGTCTTGACGTTTCAGCTTGTGTGTCTTGTTCAGTGGTGGTCGTCTTTCAGCCTTTCTTACCTTGGCCATGTCTCTGAGTATTGCACACCTTGTGCTTTTGGGCACTCCAGTGATGTTGCAGCTCTGAAATATGGCCAAACTGGTGGCAAGTGGCATCTTGGCAGCTGCACGCTTGACTTTTCTCAGTTCATGGGCAGTTATTTTGCGCCTTGGTTTTTCCACACGCTTCTTGCGACCCTGTTGACTATTTTGAATGAAACTCTTGAGTGCTGCATCCCTCTGCAAGATATCTCACTATTTTTGACTTTTCTGAGCTGTCAAGTCCTTCTTTTGACCCATTTTGCCAAAGGAAAGGAAGTTGCCTAATAATCATGCACACCTGATATAGGGTGTTGATGTCATTAGACCACACCCCTTCTCATTACAGAGATGCACATCCCCTAATATGCTTAATTGGTAGTAGGCTTTCGAGCCTATACAGCTTGGAGTAAGACAACATGCATAAAGAGGATGATGTGGTCAAAATACTCATTTGCCTAATAATTCTGCACTCCCTGTATACAGATATATAATATTATAAAGAGGTTCCCTCTGTTCTTATGCACACACTGACCCCTCCCAAGTACCTTATAACAGATCTATCATATTATAAAGAGGTTCCCTCTGTCACACACACAGCCCCCTCCCCAGTTCCTTATATACAGAAATATATTATAGAGGTTCCCTTTGTCACACACACACACAGCCCCCTCCCCAGATCCTTACATACAGATATATATTGTAGAGGTCCCCTCTGTCACACACACAGCCATTTTCACAAATCCTTATATACATATATACTGTATATATTATAAAGCTTTCCTCTGTCACACACACAGTTCCCCTCCCCAGTTCCTTATATTCAGATATTTATATATATATATATTGTAGAGGTTCCCTCTGTCACACACACACAGACCCTTAACCAGATCCTTATATACAGATTTATATTATAGAGGCTCCCTTTGTCTCACACACAGACCACTCCCCAGTTCCTTATATACAGATTTATATTATAGAGGTTCCCTCTGTCATAAACACAGACCCCTCTCCATTTCCTTATATATAGATTTATATTATAGAGGTTTCCTCTGTCACACACACACACACAGACCCCTCCCCAGATCCTTATATACAGATATTAATTATAGAGGTTCCCCCTGTCACACACACACAGACCCCTCCCCAGTTCCTGATATATCCATCTATGATCTATCACCTTCTGCCATTAATAGTAAACATAGTTGGTTCATTACCACTTTAGTTAACTATATTATGTTAATTATAAAACTTATCCTACTTAGATTTGTTTTTAAATGCTGAAAAAGTTAAGTGATGAAGTAACAATTTTAGTTAGAAAAAAAACAAAAAGCAAGGAATATTTCCACTTATAGGAGCTTTTTTTTCATCAAGACTAAAATAATATAATTAAAAGGTTGCCATGCAGCATGCATGCTACATATTTTCACAAGGAGAGTATGAACTTACACATCAAATACACTGTTTGCCATCTGGCCCTGCCCCCCCCTTCGGCAGCAGCCGGCTCCTTCACTACCCACACTATCTATTACTGGTCCACCTTCCAATATCAAATACAACACTGCTTGCTTGCAAGTTGCAATGCCATCTGGCCCCCCTCCAGCAGCTGCCGTCTCCTTCACCACCACAGCCACTAGTATTATCTATTACTGGTCAGACTCCAGGATCAAATACACAGTCACTGGCTGCTTGCTTGCAAGTTGCAATGCCATCTAGCCCGTCCCTGGCCCCCCTCCGGCAGCAGCCGACCCGGCTCCTTCACAATCACCGGTTCGTAACCTTTTTGGTCGTCTTTGTGGCCTCAGTCCTCCTTAACAGCTCGGCTCCTTCACTGTCTGAAAATCACGTGGTGCCACGTCTGTCTGCTGCAGCTGCCGCCTAAGCCTCTGATATGCACTTAAAATTGTGTGCGCAGGCGTGTGGAGGCGGAGCTGAGCAGCGGCAGCCAGACAGAGCCAGGGCAGCTGGGCAGGCATTAATAATATGTGGACCGGATTCCGGATACACACCGCCGGTCCACATATTGCAGGGTAGGCTTACTTGTTACACCGGTCGGCTCCTCCACGCTGCTCCCCTCTAGTCTTTCTTTCCTACCTACTTGTGTCATCGTGTAACGTTAATTAAGGCTAACTGGCTCCTGCTTGAGCTAAGTAAGTTCCTTGCCTCCTTCATATCATTCACATGACAAGGCACAAGTCACGTCTCCTCCACGGTCCACCATCGCACCCTGCCCCCCCCCTCCCCCCCTCGCAAAAAAAAAAATTTCATGGCAAAAAATATTTATATTAATAAAAAAAAAAATAATAGGAAAAAAAAAATGCAGCATCAGTATTATGCATAGGGCCCCTTTAAGAAGCCGGGCCCTCGGGCCAGGGCCGATTTGCCCGACTTGTCAGTCCGCCCCTGCCACCAATCAGCAAGAACAACCCACGTTGTTCACCAAAAATGGGCCGGCATCTAAACATACATTCTTGCATTTCAAATAAAGATACAAAGAGAATGAAGAAAATGTGATAATAGGAGTAAATAAGAAAGTTGCTTAAAATTTCATGCTCTATCTAAATCACGAAAGAAAAAATTTGGTTTCAGTGTCCCTTTAATCACAAAAGGGGGCAAGAGGAGGGCCAATGAGAAATATCTCTCGCAACCACAATTAATTGGCTGATGAGCAATAGGGACAAGAAATGCTAGAGTTGAGAGAGGCTGGTTGTTTTAGCTAAATCCTGCACCTAAAATCCCCTGCTCTGAATAGTGAAACCTCTGGGTTAAGATACATTTCAGATTCCTGCTGACTAATGAATGCTTGGGCCATCTTGCTACCTGCCTATCTGGTTAACTAAAAGATTTTTTTTCTTGAAGGATACACTCACACAGGTCCAACAGACACAGAGACCTGTTTTTCTTAAATATAAACTTGCTACCTGATAGTATAATAGCAATTTAATATTATAATAGTTGATATAGTTACAATTTCTTAAAAGCAGTACTGATATCAAAACTGGGAAAATCCCTGAATTATTATTGTAGATAAGATTTTTAACTTCATATTTAAAAGTGTATTGTATATCTCAGCTTGATATTTTACATGTGACCTAGGAAATTCATTTACCCATTGAGACTAAGGGGCCAATTTATGAAAGTGCAAGCTGACATGATACGATGTAGCGTATCATGTCAGCTGCACATCGATAAATGTAGGCAGATTCGCTGCCAATCGGCCACTAGCAAGAGGTGTCAGTCAGCCCGATCGTATAGGATCGGGCGGATTGATGTCCACAGCCTCAGAGCAGATGGACAAGTTATGGAGCAGCGGTCTTTAGACTGCTGCTTCATAACTGCTATTTTCAGCAAGCCTGAAGGCTCGCGTGGAAACAGGGGCATTAAGCTCCATTTGGAGCTTGATAATTCGGCCCTCAAGGGTTTGTTAGCAATATTGTTGAAGCATTTTAATTTTTCTAAAGTGTTCCAAGATTATTGAGCTACATTGTATTTGTTGCTAAATGCTGGATCCTCCTACAATGTGGCGGGTCCATATAAGGTCCTTTAAGAATATATGGCAAGGTAAGGAGGCCTGCTCCAGAGCCCTCCACTTTCTGTTGGACTCTTTGACACCCCATTGTGAAACATGCGTTAACATCGCTGCCTCAAAGTATCGGGTTATGGAAGGGGAGGCCACTCCCCTATGTAGTTTAGGGTATTGAAGAATTTTGTGGGCTATCCGAGGGGGTTTACGCTGCCATATGTATCTAGTGCATTCACTTTGGAACTGTAAAAGTATGTGCTTGGGTACACGGATCGGTAGGCACCTAAACAGGTAGGTGAGTTTAGGGAGAAAGCTCATTTTAAGGGCTGCAACTCTCCATAACTAGGATATGGATTTGAAGTTCCATTTTTGTCTGAGGGTTCTAAGTTCCAATAGCAAGGGCTGGTAATTAGATTTAATAATTGTGGGGATGTCGCATTATAACTTAATCCCTAGATATGTAAAATGGGAATTGTAATAACAAATTTATACTGATCGTGTAAGTGCTTAGCAATGTCGTCAGGGAAACCCCTCAGAAATACTTCCGTTTTGTTATGGTTCAGTCTATAGTGGGAAAAGCTACCAAATGTCTCTAGAGTCTCTAATAATCTATGAATGGTTTTCATAGGTTTAGAGGAAAAAATTGTGGTATCATCGGCAAAAAGTGCTACCATGTGGGCCGTGCCATGAATAGTTATGCCCTCCAATACGTCATCTTTCCTGATTTGAGCTGCTAAAGGCTCCATCGCCAGCGCAAATAGTAGGGGGGAGAGGGGACACCCCTGCCGCGTACCGTTGGAAATAGGGAAGAGAGGTGAACTAAATCCCAGCCCTCTGACTGAGGCCATCGGGTTAGAATAAAGTGCCTTAATGGCTTGGTTTCCAGAACTTTCCAGAGGTACTCCCATCGAACGCGATCAAATGCCTTCTCAGCGTCGAGGGAGATTACCGCTATAGGCTTATTCAATCTATTGGATTTCAATAGAATGTTCAGAAGTCTTCTAGTGTTATCTGGGCCTTCCCTCCCTGGGATAAACTCCACCTGGTCAGGATCTATAAGACTGGGGAGCAGGTTAGAAATTCTATTAGCAATTAATTTGGAGTAGATCTTAACGTCGGTGTTGATTCGAGAGATGGTCTATAGTTAGTGCAATACGCGTGGTTCTTATCTGGTTTGGGAATGGTAACGATGGCAGCCTCAAGGAACTCCCTCCGGAAAATGCCTTCATTGTTTGCTAAATTAAAAAATCTAAGTAATAGGGGATGAAATTTTGTGTAAAGTATATAGGTTTTATAAAACACTGCCATATATCCGTCGGGGCCAGGGGCTTTAAAGGGTTTCACATTTTTAATAACTTGTTTGATTTTTTCGGAGTGAGAAGGGACATGTAAGGGACTCTTTCTGGTATGTACTGAGGGTAGGTAATTGTAGAGAGTTTAGGAAACAGCTAATCATCCCGGGGGGGGGGGGGGGCAGGTTTGTTGGGCTCCTTGTCACATATGTTGTAGAGCGTAGAGTAAAAATCGCTAAACTGCCCACTTATATGAGAGGGGAGCTTAAAAGTCTGGTTCCCCTGTTTGATGGCGTAGATTCAGGAGGCACCCACACGCTGTCTCAATCTATTGTCAAGGATAGTATCTGCTGTGTTGCCTTTTGCATAGATGGTCTGTTTTAATTTGAGAAGGTTAGTTTGGGTCTTTTTAAACTAAATCTGGCTGAAGTGGTGCCTAATTGATTTGATTTTATCCCTTATGTCTAAGGTATCAGATGTGCACTGTTGATGTTCTAATTCCCTCAATTTGCAGTGTGCCTGTGAAAGGGATAAACCCGCCTGTTTCCGCAAAGAAGCCTGTTTTTTTTATAAAGAGGCCCCGTGTGGTGGCTTTAAACGCCCCCCCCAGATTGTGTCATCCCTAAGCTGAGGGTCCTCATTAGTTCAGATGGTAAATACAATTTCCTTCCTTAGTTCCTCCCTGAAGGGCACATCTGAAAGGATGTGGTGAGGTAGCCTCCATGGATGCCTGGTCCGGGCCATACCACTAGAGTGTATGTCGACAAGGACCTGGTCGTGGTCAGACCAGGGGCATATTGAGATGCTGGCAGAGTTTACTGAATCAAGTGTGTTCGTGAGGCAAAAGAGGTAATCTAACCTAGAATAGGTGGCATGTGGGTGAGAGAAGTGGGTATAATCTTTCTACGTCGTGTGAACCAACCTCCATATGTCAAATTAGCCGTACTGTGCGATTAACGTTCAAAATCTACCGTTCGCCGGGTCTAGTTTAGGGTGATTTTTTTGACTGGGTTCAGTTTTCCTATCCAATTTACTGTCCCACACCATATTAAAGTCGCCCGCTAAGATTACTCTGCCCTGTTTAACCTGCTCTACTCTACCTAAAATCTTCTTTAGGTATCTGGACTGGAGTGAGTTTGGGAAGTATGCAGATACAAGTGTGTATGGGACATGGTCCAAGGTACATATCAGTATAAGAAACCTGGCTTGGGGATCCCTGACTACATGGATTGGTTCAAAGGCCACTCTCTTGTGTACCATGATGGCTACACCTCTAGCTTTTTTAGTGCAAGAAGCCACTTTGATAATAGGATAATCTTTAGAAATGGCTGTGGGTGGACCATCAGCCAAGAGATGCGTTTCCTGGAGAAATGCAACATCAGCTCTATGGAATCTTAGGGACCTAGCTAGGAGGGTCCGCTTACCCACAGTGTTCAGCCCTCTGACATTATGCGATACAAATCTAAGGGAAGTCATTGGCGTACGTAGATGTTGCAGCTATTTGGGTGTGGGGATTTGTTACGGGAAAAGTCTAGGAAGGGTAGTTTCTGTGTTAGGAGGAGGGATAGGGTAGTCTAGGGGGTGGAAGGTATGTGGACGGGGAAATTGGTGGAAATAGTCTGCCTATGCGGGACCCTAGTATGGGCACCAAATGTGGGGGGGGGGGGAGCAAACGTGAGCCAATAAAACTGAGGCTAAGAAAATCAGCCCTGCTCTCGCACAGAAATATTAAAGGGTAAACAAGCTAAACTAAATATACCAGGTATAGTGCTAAACAAGTGTAACAGTAACACAAAAAACAGAACTGGGGGGGCGTGTCCGAACCGCGATCTTACATGGTCGCATCTTCTCTGAGCTCTCACTGATCACTTGTAACCCGCCGGTGTCAGGAGAGATTTTACAGCACAAAAGTATACCTAATTTGTCTATAAAGGCAAACTATCTATCAGTACCTGAAAATTTGAGAATTTTGAGCTGTTTTCGTGAAGTTTGAGCCAGACATCGGACGCAGAAGGCCTAGAGTGGCGGCTCACATATAGGTAACGCCACCCCCCTCGAACACTCGAGGGTATTTGTCCTAGCTGGGTGCCCACTACTACAGCCCGATAAATACATTCATCAGCTGATTCACAGCAACTTTACAAAGCTCGAACCACTAAGGATACTACTAAGGATACTACTCAGTCTCCCTGAAATTCTGCAAAATGGATGCTGGAGAAGAATTAGGGCTGCACGCTTGTTGCAACAGCAGATTGGAAAAATTGGAACGCTGTTTTCAAGACTTGATCGCTAGAGCACCATGGGACTTTCTGATACAAACCTACCAAAAGCGGCAGAGACTACATCAGCTGGCTGCAGTTAACAAAGAAGATATAATGCCGGACCTGCCGGAGGTTGCTGATCCCGTTGTGGTGCCGCCATGCTCGTCCCCGACATTTACCCTGCAACCGCCTAGATCCACAGGGAGAGCTAAGAAAACGAGCAGCCTCAGCAGTGTGGAAGCAGCTGTTAAAAAGCCCAAGCAGCGGTTGGAACTGGACCCGAGCTCAAACACCGTTCTGGCAGAGTCAACCTCATCCGACATAGAACAAGGTATGGTGACTTTAGAGGGTTACATATTTACTTCTGCTCCTGGACAGGGGCCTGAGGAGGACATGCATTTGGCCCTAATCAATAAAAAGAGTCTCAGCCCTACGGGTGTTCATAAGCTTAGAAAAACCGAACGGAACTACCGGCTGGTTCACGCAGCTGGAAACAGATCCGAAAAGTTGGTGGGGGAACATGGCCCAAGATGTTTAAAACCTCTACTCAAACACCATCCTCAGGGTGATGGTGATCATATATGGGACACTGGGACAATATTCACATTTGTGCATGATAAGCCTGGACTCAAAAGTGTGGCGTGGATCTTTCCCTAGCTCATAGAGCTTATCAGATATTAAGGGAGAGTCATAAAGACACTTTGGACTGCTTGGATAACTATAAATTGTTTGTTTTCAACCTTTTTTTTTTTTTTTCCTTTTTTCTATATGCCTCAATGTTATAACACTGGAGGTAAGAAATAAGTCCTCAATACAAGATGACCATGCTTTTGATATTACACAGGGGTTCCGTTACATATCTATCACTAACATGGCCTACTTCCCGCGGTTTGCGGCCGAAACCGGGGAGGGGGTTAACTATGTCGCTGTAACATTAGTGGAATTGCCCTTGTCAAAATAAGTTCAGTCTGGTGAAAAATACGTTAATCACAATCATATCCATATTCCATTACGTATATAATTCTACATACAGACTTGAAGTGGTTAATTTCTGCTTAATCTCGCTTGGTGGCCATTGCTACTTTTATAGCGCCCTTCAATGTAACCGCATGGCCTCTGGGGGGTTTAGGGGGGGACCCTCGTGGCAGCCATATTACATAACAAAGACAAGATAAAGGTTACTAAGCATGAAATATCGTTATTTTCACATATACGAAAGCTTTATTTTCCCCAGAGCACTAGAACAATAAACCTCCTTTCTTTAATAACTGAAAATCCCTAAGCATATACTTATTTACAACTTCCATCCATGGAATAAATTAAAGAACATATTAGTGATAGTGAATTGCCACTTAGTCTGCTCTTTTAGCTTTAACTTGGTGCATATCACCCTCTAGGTGTAGTTATAAAAGCAAGTCTGAAAATGTCAAGCAGCATCGATTTACTGTCTAAGATTTCCCAACTTATGCTGCTGAAGTTCTATCACCTAATAGAGACTGGCTTGTCCCTTCTTTAAACGTTACGGTTCATGCTTAATTGGTTCATTTTTTTATTTCTTTGTGTTCATGTTGAAATTTGAGGGGTGGGTACCCGGTTAGGATCCTTGCATCTTCTATTCTTGGAACGTAAAACTTACTTGACATTATTATCTACAGAGATGCCATTTTTCTGTGTGTTTTGTGTTTTTGTTGATTTTTAAATCCCCATACGGAGTTATCTACATATATAGAGATCCAAGAGTGATCTGATGTGACATGAAGTGGGGTAAAAAATGAAGGGGAAGGTTACTTCATCGGTAATCATTTTCCTATTTTGCTTTAGGTGCAGTGTACACTTTCAGATATGACATATGTTTGTGATGTGTATTGTACCATGCAATTTTATGTTTGTAGACTTCTTTACCTTCAATAAAAATATTAAAATAAAAAAAAAAAAAAAAAAAAAAAACAGAACTGGATATACCATGTATGATGCTAAACAAGTATAGCAGTAACACAAAGTCAGAGTGTCCATAATGAAAGTGGAGATACCTTTCAAGCTGGTAGAGCCTGAGGTCTCAGCGATTGGTCCAGGAGACTGGATTTTTGTCGCTTTAGTGTCTGTTCTTTCAAGGTCCATTCTGGGGCTGAAACCCTCAATCTAGAGGAAGGGCCTGCCCCCTGAGGCTCCGGATCTATCAGTATGCCCCAATTTGCCAAGAGAGTACTGCCTAGTGACGGAGAGGACAACACATGCGTTTGATTATCCTTGGTTAATTTGAGCTTAGTAGGGAAACCCCATCTATACTTGATGTTGGCCTACCTTAGTTGCATGGTCAGTGGTGCATATAGCCTACGTTGTTGCAGAGTGTGGGCAGACAGATCCGGCAGCAGTTGAAAATCCTTGAAAATGTCCGGTAAGGTGGGTTTGCTAAAGGCAGCCTGCATCAGGCGATCCTTGAAGGTGAAGTTGTGGAAACATACCACCACATCTCTTGGTCTATCCGATGATATGGACCTTGGTCTCAGGGCCCTATGCGCCTGTTCCATAGTGTATTAATTGCCCTCAAGGAGACCCAAGAGTGCAGAGAAAAGAGACTTGAGGAATTCTTGCAAGTCACCTGCAGAAACACTTTCCAGAATGCCTCGGAAACGGACATTGTTTCTTCTAGCTCTGTCCTCCACATCCGCGAGCTTCAGCTCCAATTGAGTTATTTGGTCAGCCAAGTTCTCAGCATAAGAAAGTAAGTTGGAGTGATCTGTAGCTAGATCATCATGTTGCCTCTCTAATGTATCCACTCTATCTCCTATCTCAGCTATATCCTTTCTGAGCTCAGCCAAGCTGCGTTGAATCTCAACCGTGATGGATTTTGTTATTGCAGCCAGCATTTTTTTCATAGTATTTTCAGTAATATAATGCTGTAGATGGGCTGTGGACTGGGCGCTGGACTGGGATCCTTCATCCTAAGAGTCTTGATCACTTCCTGCTCTCTCACTGTGAACCGGATCATTGGAACGCTGGGAGAAGTGGTCAAGGACAGTCTTTTTAACAGTTGCTGTGGTTTTAGGGTGTCTTCTCATAGTGTGTGGCATTGTTGGGAGTATGAGTAATCGTATTCACCAAGACACAGAACCTCTACCAATCTCTCGAGCCCTGTAGGACATAAAATAAATAATGGCCTATACCTGTCTATCTAACACATAAGTAATACACATATAATTAGCATGAAAGTGAGAGCGGGCTGAGCACCACCTATACATTTGGGCTAAGTCATCATTCGTCTGAGTTACACCAAGTTCTAAACATACAGATAGTTCAATACCAGACTCAGTACCACCTTTCCTCAAGCCACTGTAGACCCCCTCTCACCTCAGGAAAAAAGTGGATACGACTCAAAGGAATGGAAAAGGGGAAGAGGAGGTGACCAACCCAGACAAGGTAGATCGGAAAGGAAAGGGTGAGAGAAGATCCACAACAGATCAGCTTACCACTACGGATCACACTAAAGCTAGAAGGGAGGGGCCAGAATGTACCTCAAAAAGTACAGTAGGTTGATTAAAGTTAAATTTCAATATGCTTTAACGAGGCGCTGGGGCAATATTACATAGGTGTTTTTTTATTTTGTTTTTTAATATATAAGAAGGGAGGGGGAAAGGGCACTAAGCAGGACACTGAAAACACTATATATCAACCATCTCCTTTCACCCTACAGAAATACAATAGAGTTTACACAAGTTAGGTATAGAGATTAATTTGTCGCGGCTCCTTAAGGTAGTAACCCAACGAACCGTGCACGTGCCCAGGGACTCAAGACCCCCTCCTCAGGGACAAAGGGGATGCGACCAGAGGAAAGGGAAAAGGGATTTGGTAGCGACCAGCCTGGGAGACCAGGCCGGAAGAGGTGAGGAGGGATGTGGTCATAGAGGCTCACAGAACCTATTTACTCAATAGAAACCCAGAGATAGGCAATCAGGATATAATCAAACAAAAGAATAACTGTGACAATAACAGTATAAACAGACTGAATAATATGCAGATTATAATAGATGCACGACACTCAGTGGTGTATTTAGGTTTTGTGCTGCCCTAGGCACTCAAAATTCTGCTGCACCCTCCCCCCCTAGGTTTTAAGCTGTTTCTAGGTCATAATATTTTTGGGTCAGGGCATAATTTGACTTTTTCCTAGGAAATGTTCACAGGACTTGCATGTGTGTATAAATATATATATATATATATATATATATACACATACACACACACACACACACACACACACACATACAGTATATATATATTTATATATATATATATATATATATATATATATAATTATATATATATAGTGTGTGTATGTGTATATATATATACACATATATATATATATATATATATATACACAGTATATATATATATATATATATATATATATATATATAGTATGTGTGTGTATACTGTGTGTGTATATATATATATATATATATATATATATATATATATATATACATACACATACGCACACACCATAACTAATATTTCTAGCAGCCCATCACCTCTGGGAGTAAAGAGGTTAAAAAAAACCATGTGTTCTGCTGTGAGGAGTGTGGGGGCTGGGGGTATTTATGACCTGTCCTGCAGCAGCACACACGATTTACAAAGGACTTTCATCCCCCTCTTACCTAGTTCACTGCTACAGACAGTACATTCTCCACTGTCCTGTCTTCAGCTGCGTGCAGATCCTTCAGCACCGCACTCGGGGACCAAGAAGTGGGAGGGAAGGAAACGGCTAGATCTTGTCATAAATATTTATGAGTGCTTCTGACTTTAGCACTCAGTGTAACATGCTGTTAATCTCAAGTAAAAAGATTCTGTTTACCTCCAGCCCCAACTAACGCGCGGGAAAGCTTTCAGACACCAGTGGAATGCAACCCTACACAGGAAGGTCTGTGGTTGTGTCACATGATATACACGGAACAGAGCTGCAGACAGATACAAAGTAACACTGTCTGGGAATGTCATGCTTGATGTTAGAAGCAGGAAATCAGAAGTACTATGAATCACACAGACACAGCACAAGCACAAATGTACCTTTCGGCACATTAGCCACATATTCAGTGCAGTCAGGGTAAGTTCTGCCCCCCAAAATCTGTCACACTAGGCACCGGCCTTGTTGGCCTATGCCCTAATATGCCCCTGACGACACTGTCCCGAGAGACAGATAAGCTGGCGCAGCAGTAAATATGTACATGCAGTCCTTAGTGGTAATTGTAGACAGCTTAAGGGGAGGTAATAATAACCGGACTTGTGGAAAGGAGGTTAGGCGAGCTATCACTTAAATATGGGCTCTTCTTATGAAGGTAACACAGTCACAATGGGCCTTGTGTTTACATGAAGTGGAGAGTGGAGTCTAAGGTGCTACACTAGGCCAGAAGAGCACAAAATGCAGTCCTGTAATAGAGGGCACCGGCAATCCAAGAAGATTCTCACTGAAATAAGGACAGGGCTTATGTCCCAGAGCTCCCCGGTTGCCACCTAATATAAGTGAGATCACACAGTATAAAGTTGCTTTGAATAGCTTGAGGCCCCAAAGTAGACCCTCTTAGGATGTCTTGTGTGAGTTAAAGTTTGTAGCTATGGTGAGTGAGGGACATGACACCTGAGCGCTAATTTATATTAGCGTGTGACTGCTACCTTGTTCTGTAGGTCCTCGTGGGCCGATGCTCCAGGTATCAAAGTTGTCAGTAGCACCCCAGACACCCAAGCCAGTGAGATTCAGCCCCCAAGGCAAAGAGTGATGGGGCCAGTATAGGTGTGTATGCTCAGAGGGGACCTTCCGGAGCCCCGACCCTCCGGAGCAGCAGCACTCAGCAGAAGTAGGTGTCAGAGGCTGTAATCCTCAAGGGGCCACTACAGTCAGCCCCTCAGTGCTCACATGCTGGAACCAGCAGCCCAGTCTCTGAAAGACACTCTCCACAGCAGAAAAGTAAGAGCGGGACCCCCCGCGGCACTGCCTTACACCTCACACAGTCAGTCGACTCAGGAAAACGGCTGTAGAAGGAATGATCAATCTCTGTGCCCAAGAGCTTTTAGTTTGGGCTAATAGGTTCCAGGTAACTTCAGAAAGCAATAGAATAAAATGTGACTAAAAGGCCACTTTAACACTTTTAGAGTGGAGCTTCTCCAAAACACGTCCGTTCAGAATGGCGGTTAGCTCCGCCCCCCTCTATTGTAATTGTTTTGTAATGCTGCTGCGAATCATTCCTTATGTTTTACCATATACATTTTTAAAAGGGCAAAACATAAGTCAGCCTTTGAAGCACAATCAGTCTTTAAAGGGACATTGTACACTAGATTTTTCTTTTCATAAATGTTTTGTAGATGATCCATTTATACAGCCCATCTGGAAGTGTTTTTATAAAAATGTATAGTTTTGCTTATTTTTTAATAACATTGTGATGATTTTCAGACTCCTATCCAAGCCCCACAGTGTCAGATGTATACTCGCGTTTACAGACTCCTGCAGGCTCCTGTTTATGTTATCTGTCTTTTCATATGCAGGGAAGGGGGAGGTGGGGAGTGTCTACTCTTTTTGTATACCCAGCCCCTTTCAGCGGGTGTCCCAGACTACCTCATCAACAGTGCTAAACTGGGAGATTCTAAGTAAGTTTTTAAGAGGTTTTATACTGGATTTTTAGATCAGTATCTGTGCATATTATTCTTTATAGTAGTGTCTATTACATGCAGTTATATGAAAACGGGTGTATATACTGTCCCTTTAAATACCTGAGCCACAAGGCCCTTTTTACCATGTCTGTGGTAACCATAGATTCAGAATAACGTTTAAACAATCAGGACATAGATGCTAGTGAAATATGTTTTTGTCTTCTGAAGATTTGCAAGAAAAAGTATAACATTGTCAACTTCAGAAAATGAGGCACTCCTGCCTTGTGTACATTAATACTAGTCTCACTGTTGTTTCTACTATAAGCACATATTGTCATAAATATTGAAAATATTCACTAGGCTTAAAAATGTACATTTTATGTGTCACACGCTCAAGCACACAAGGGCATAACTTTGCAAACTAAATAAGTCCATAATGATCATGAAAAAGGTAATGGAGCAATAGTACGGCTTAAACTAGCATTATATCTAAGAATCTGAGCTGTCATTAGCTGGACATCAAAGAAGGCAAAAAAAAAAAAACAACAATCCAAAACATTTTCCATTTTTTACTTGTGTAAAAACGAAAACGAAAAAACTTAAAGGGCTGTATTCTAAACTTTTAGAATTTACAGGGAGTGCAGAATTATTAGGCAAGTTGTATTTTTGAGGATTAATTTTATTATTGAACAACAACCATGTTCTCAATGAACCCAAAAAACTCATTAATATCAAAGCTGAATATTTTTGGAAGTAGTTTTTAGTTTGTTTTTAGTTTTAGCTATTTTAGGGGGATATCTGTGTGTGCAGGTGACTATTACTGTGCATAATTATTAGGCAACTTAACAAAAAACAAATATATACCCATTTCAATTATTTATTTTTACCAGTGAAACCAATATAACATCTCAACATTCACAAATATACATTTCTGACATTCAAAAACAAAACAAAAACAAATCAGTGACCAATATAGCCACCTTTCTTTGCAAGGACACTCAAAAGCCTGCCATCCATGGATTCTGTCAGTGTTTTGATCTGTTCACCATCAACATTGCGTGCAGCAGCAACCACAGCCTCCCAGACAATGTTGAGAGAAGTGTACTGTTTTCTCTCCTTGTATATCTCACATTTGATGATGGACCACAGGTTCTCAATGGGGTTCAGATCAGGTGAACAAGGAGGCCACGTCATTAGATTTTCTTCTTGTATACCCTTTCTTGCCAGCCACGCTGTGGAGTACTTGGACGCGTGTGATGGAGCATTGTCCTGCATGAAAATCATGTTTTTCTTGAAGGATGCAGACTTCTTCCTGTACCACTGCTTGAAGGTGTCTTCCAGAAACTGGCAGTAGGACTGGGAGTTGAGCTTGACTCCATCCTCAACCCGAAAAGGCCCCACAAGCTCATCTTTGATGATACCAGCCCAAACCAGTACTCCACCTCCACCTTGCTGGCGTCTGAGTCGGACTGGAGCTCTCTGCCCTTTACCAATCCAGCCACGGGCCCATCCATCTGGCCCATCAAGACTCACTCTCATTTCATCAGTCCATAAAACCTTAGAAAAATCAGTCTTGAGATATTTCTTGGCCCAGTCTTGAAGTTTCAGCTTGTGTGTCTTGTTCAGTGGTGGTCGTCTTTCAGCCTTTCTTACCTTGGCCATGTCTCTGAGTATTGCACACCTTGTGCTTTTGGGCACTCCAGTGATGTTGCAGCTCTGAAATATGGCCAAACTGGTGGCAAGTGGCATCTTGGCAGCTGCACGCTTGACTTTTCTCAGTTCATGGGCAGTTATTTTGCGCCTTGGTTTTTCCACACGCTTCTTGCGACCCTGTTGACTATTTTGAATGAAACTCTTGATTGTTCGATGATCACGCTTCAGAAGCTTTGCAATTTTAAGAGTGCTGCATCCCTCTGCAAGATATCTCACTATTTTTGACTTTTCTGAGCTGTCAAGTCCTTCTTTTGACCCATTTTGCCAAAGGAAAGGAAGTTGCCTAATAATCATGCACACCTGATATAGGGTGTTGATATCATTAGACCACACCCCTTCTCATTACAGAGATGCACATCACCTAATATGCTTAATTGGTAGTAGGCTTTCGAGCCTATACAGCTTGGAGTAAGACAACATGCATAAAGAGGATGATGTGGTCAAAATACTCATTTGCCTAATAATTCTGCACTCCCTGTATATAAAGTTGTCAGCGTCACACAAGGCAGGATGATCACAGTCGATGGATAGAAAGACACAATCTGGAAATTAAATCTGGAAATTAAATCTGTAAATTCCCCAGTAACAGCCTCTACCATAAATTGCATCAATATATATGTAACCCCTTCTTCCCCTGCTCCTGTAAATGAGCAGTAGTGAGAAGCAGTTACACTTTCTTCTGACGCTGACAGGGATCCTGAGTCTCTGCTATAGTTGGGAGATCTAGAAAGCTTGTTCTGATTCAGTGCTGCCACTCAGTGCAACTTCTATTAATGGGGAACCCACCCCACTGAGTAAATGAGTACCTCGCCCACTGAATCAGTAATCAGACACAAAATAAATACAGACATGAAAATACAAACTGTATTCTGGTTAAAAAGATACAACATATAACAACAGAAATAGCAATACAGTTCCTGACTAATCTCTCTCTCTCTCTCTCTCTCTCTCTCTCTCTCTCTCTCTCCTCTCTCACTAACAGCAGGAATGAAACAAACAAAATCATTTTTATAACATCAATAACTACAGCTAAACAATTGTCAAATCTCTGAACTTACAAGTCTATATATATGTTTTATATTCAGAGGTACTGGCAGGTAAATTATGTGCACATTGTTGGGGCCCTTAGATGTAGGTAGCGCTACCAAGAAAAAGTTATTTATTTAACTGTTATGAACAAAGGGAGAATCCTGAAGCAATCTTTGAACAGAGATAATACCTTTGAATTACTTCTGTAACTGCAGATAACTTTATTTCTAGCAATGTGAATAGCTGGCTGAGAGCAGATATCCCAGCAGGCAGGGCCGCCACTAGAAATTTTGGGGCCCCTGACTTAAACAATTGATCAGGCCCCCCCCCCCCCCCCTTTGACATGTGCAATTTTTGACCAAGTGACTAAAACGTATATGCACTTTATTCTTAAGTGTCTATTTAAAATTTGAAATGTTGTAAAGGTAGTAACATACAAACACACAGACACACTCATACACTGAAACACTCACACATAAGGATTCACATATAGACACTCTAGCAGGCATACAAATAAACACACAAACACACTTAGACACAGACACCGAAACAAACACTCAGCACTTGATTACATTGACCTGACAAGTAATAAGGTAGACTACAGTTTTGTAAAAAAGGGAGATTTAGAAAACAAAATATGGAGTTCTGATTATCTTTTTGTAAAGGAAGATGCCAACTAAATGATGACAACAGCATGCAGTGGCTGAAAGGAAGGGCCCTGAACTGCCTAAACAATAATTTAAAGGTTAAATGGTGGATTGTTAACTTCCGTAAAAAGGTCTCATTAGTCTCAAAGTCTGTAGAAAGATGTGAATAATCAGTAGGAAGGTCAAAATGTCATAAAAAGGAACAATGTACACACACACACAAACTCAAACTTGCACATACACCCAAGGAAACACTGACAGAGACAGCCTCAGAAAACACACAAAGACATATACACACACACACACACCCACATAAAACACGCAAAGACATACACACACACAGAGAGACAACCACATAAAACACAGAAAACATACATACACACACCCTCACTGAGACATCCACAGAAAACACACAAAGACATACACACACCCTCACAGAGACCTCCACAGAAGACACAGACATACATACACACACACACCCTCACAGAGACATCCACAGAAAACACAGACATACACACCCACCCTCACAGAGGCATCCAGAGATAATACACAAAGGCAAACATAAACACACCCTTGCAGGGACACCCAGAGAAAAAGCTCAAAGACATATGCACACACCCTCACAGACATCCACAGAAAATGCACAAAGACATACTCACCCACCCTCACAGAGAGACCCACAGAACAAAAATACATACACACTCAGAGACACAAACCAAAGCTCAAAGACATAAACATAGACAACCACAGAAATACTCACAGGAGGAAACATTTATGCACCTTGCATCCCCTAAATCAACAGTGTGTGACATGCATGATAAAAAAAATTGCAGAAATTAAGAGATCACTTTTAAAGAATCATATTTGTAAATGTGTAAACAAAAATAATTATGTGAATTCAAAATTGTACATTAATGATCTGGGTAGATGGCTAGATGGAGAAAAGTACTTTTAAAAGGTTGACATATGTTTGTTTGTTTTTCCCCATTTCCCCCAACCAAGAGTATCACTTCAAATATAGTGTACAAATGTTCCCATTTGTACTTATGGATTTTGAAAATGCTGTACTGTATATGGTATTGGTGGAACCATAAGCTGTGGTACTCATACCATTAGATCTGGTTAAATGCAGGATTTAGGCTTGTTGGTATGTATTCCAAAATTAAGTGAGCTGTAGTGTAAACTGAACAGTTTTAAGTTGACATCTCTCATTTTAAACACTGAGCAATCTTAGTCTGAGAGTATAACATTTTATGCAGATATAAAACATCTTAGGGGCACCACAAACTTTTTTGGCCTTAACGCAAATTCACTTACGCAATTTGTGTAAAGTCTTTTTTCAATGGACTTCCATAGCGCCGGTATTACAAGTCTGCCTGGGAGGCCAAAAAAGTGAGCGGTACAACCTAAAACTTCAAGATCAATACCGTAAACTGAAAGTCAGTAGTTATAAGTTTTGCGCTACAAAGCTGTAGCATAAAACTCATAACTAAAGAGCTAAAAAGTACACTAACACCCATAAACTACCTATTAACCCCTAAACCGAGGCCCTCCCGCATTGCAAACACTAAAATAAAATTATTAACCCCTAATCTGCTGCTCCAGACATCGCCACCACTATAATAAACATATTAACCCCTAAACCGCCGTACTCCCGCATTGCAAACACTAGTTAAATATTATTAACCCCTAATCTGCTGTCCTAACATCGCCGCCACCTACCAACATTTATTAACCCCTAATCTGCCGCTCCGGACATCGCCGCCACTAGAATAAACATAAGAACTGGAAAATGCAAGGGAGACAGCGCAATCCTCGATTCAAGGCAGTATTTATTCAAAATTGATACAAAGACACACTAGTAGTATCATACTCACTAGACAATGGAAACAAACAGGCCCATAAATTAGTGTAGATTCGGAAGGAAGATGCAGTGAGCTTGCACAAGTGAGTCCTCTGTTCATGATAAGCAAACGGTCTCCATTTCAAATTCCCGCCAGCAACAATTGCAAAATCGCTGACATCACGTCAAAACACCTTCCTACGGATCCTTGATGAGGACAAAAGTAAACTCTATGCGTTTCGCCGGTTGAACGCCCCGGCATTCTTAAGATGGTGGTCTGAAATACTTTGGTAGCAAGTCCTGTCGGGAGTGTAACAAGACTGCTGCTAGGCCGGTTGCAGACACTGGAAAACAGTTCAGCTGGAAAACACAGAGGAAAGCAGGCTCTTTGCACACGCTGGAAATCAGTTCAGCTGGAAAGCCGTATAAACATATTAACCCCTAAACCACCGCACTCCCGCCTTGCAAACACTAGTTAAATATTACTAACCCCTAATCTGCCGCCCCCAATGCCCCGTCACTATACTAAAGTTATTAACCCCTAAACCTAAGTCTAACCCTAACCCTAACACCTCCTAACTTAAATATAATTAAAATAAATCTAAATAAAACCTACTATCATTACCTAAATAATTCCTATTTAAAACTAAATACTTACCTATAAAATAAAACCTAAGCTAGCTACAATATAACTAATAGTTATTAACTATTTACTAACTACATAGCTAAAATAAATACAAATTTACCTGTAAAATAAAACCTAACTTGTCTTACACTAACACCTAACCTTACACTACAATTAAATAAATTACCTAAATTAAATAAAATTAAGTAAATTACAAAAAAACCCCCACTAAATTACACAAAATAAAGACATCAGATATTTAAACTAATTACACCTCATCTAATAGCCCTATCAAAATAAAAAAGCCCCCCCAAAATAAAAAAAACCTAGCCTAAACTAAACTACCAATAGCCCTTAAAAGGGCCTTTTGCAGGGCATTGCTCCAAAGAAATCAGCTCCTTTACCTGTAAAAAAAAATACAAACAACCCCCCAACAGTAAAACCTACCACCCACACAACAAACCCCCCAAATAAAACCCTAACTAAAAAAACCTGGAACAGCCAATAGAATGCAAGCTCAATCCTATTGGCTGATTGGATCAGCCAATAGGATTGAAGCTCAATCCTATTGACTGATTGCATCAGCCAATAGGATTTTTCCACCTTTAATTCCAATCTGAATTCAAGGGACGCCATCTTGGATGACATCACTTAAAGGAACCTTCATTCCAGAAAAGCCGTCGTAAGAAGAGGATGCTCCGCGTCGGATGTCTTAAAGATGGACCCGCTCCGTGCTGGATGGATGAAGATAGAAGATGCCGTATGGATGAAGACTTCTGCCAGCTTGGATGAAGACTTCTCCCGGCTTCGTTGAGGACTGCTTGCCGCTTGGATGAAGACTTCTCCCGGCTGCGTTTAGGATGGATGTCTGGTCTTCAAAACTGTAAGTGGATCTTCAGGGGTTAGCGTTAGGTTTTATTAAGGGTTAATTGGGTCGGTTTTATTTTTAGGTTAGGGTTTGGGCACTTGAAAAAGAGCTAAATGCCCTTTTAAGGTAATGGGGAGCTTAGGTTTTTTAGTTAGGGTTTTATTTGGGGGGTTGTTTGTATTTTGTTTTACAGGTAAAAGAGCTGATTTCTTGGGGCAATGCCCCTCAAAAGGCCCTTTTAAGAACTATTGGTAGTTTAGTTTAGGCTAGGGTTTTTTTATTTTGGGGGGCTTTTTTATTTTGATAGGGCTATTCAATTAGGTGTAATTAGTTTAAAAATCTGATAATGTCTTTTTTTATTTTGTGTAATTTAGTGGGGGTTGGGGCTTGTAATTTAGGTAATTTAATTTAATTTAGGTAATTTATTTAATTGTAGTGTAAGGTTAGGTGTTAGTGTAAGACAGGTTAAGTTTTATTTTACAGGTAAATTTGTATTTATTTTAGCTAGGTAGTTAGTAAATAGTTAATAATTATTTACTAACTATACTACCTAGTTAAAATAAATACAAACTTGCCTGTAAAATAAAAATAAACCCTAAGCTAGATACAATGTAACTATTAGTTATAATGTAGCTATCTTAGGGTTTATTTTATAGGTAAGTATTTAGTTTTAAAAATGAATTATTTAGGTAATGATAGCAGGTTTTATTTAGATTTGTTTTAATTATATTTAAGTTAGGGGGTGTTAGGGTTAGACTTAGGTTTAGGGGTTCATAACTTTAGTATAGAGGCGGCGACGTTGGGACGGCAGATTAGGGGCTAATAACTGTAATGTAGGTTGCGGCGATGTCCGGAGCAGCAGATTAGGGGTTAATAAATGTAGGTAGGTGGCGGCGATGTTAGGGACAGCAGATTAGGGGTTAATAATATTTAACTAGTGCTTGCGATGCGGGAGTATGGCGGTTTAGGGGTTAATATGTTTATTATAGTCGTGGCTATGTCCGGAGCGCAGAATAGGGGTTAATAAGTATAATGTAGGTGTGGGCGATGTTGGGGGCGGCAGATTAGGGGTTAATAAGTGTAAGATCAGGGGTGTTTATGTTAGGGTGTTAGGTGTAAACATAAATTTTGTTTCCCCATAGGAATCAATGGGGCTGCGTTACGGAGCTTTACGCTGCTTTTTTGCAGGTGTTAGACTTTTTTTTCAGCCTGCTCTCCCCATTGATGTCTATGGGGAAATCGTGCACGAGCACGTAAAACCAGCTCACCGCATCTTTCAGCAGCACTGGTATTGGAGTGCGGTATGGAGCTCAATTTTGCTTTACGCTCACTTCTTGCCTGCTAACGCCGGGTTTTTAAAAACCTGTAATACCAGCGCTGTAGGGAAGTGAGCGTTGACAATAACTTGCAAGTTAGTGCCGCACCCCTCATAACGCAAAACTCGCAATCTAGCCGATTGTTTAGGGAGAGTTTCCCAGATCGACATCTCTAGAAAGAGGAAGAGGTGGTGCTCGAGGGTTCCTCTTATAGGTAACCTGGGGAGTGGGTAGCTCTGTCAACAACCCTTGGGGGAGGGTTGTTCACTGGTAAGTATAACCAGGGTTGGCCAGGATACATTATTTTATTTTCCTTCTTTCAAGATAGTGAGAGCCCACAACCCAAACCATTTATTATTATCTTCAGTTGGCAGCAGTTGGCCCTGTTTTGCACTTTTTCACCCTCTTTTTGTACTTTCCTGTTTTTCTACTCTGCTTATCCATATGTATAAATGAGAGTGACAGGGGAATGCTGGGAAAGGGGGTGGAGCAAAGCTCTAGAATTTATAGGTGTTTATGCCTCCTCCAATTGGACAGAATGGGCGAGACAAATTGTATTCTTGTCATCAGGTAAGCAAATAACATGGGTTTTATTGCGTTAGAATTTCACTTTAAGATCACAGCAATTATAAAAATACACGGCTAGATTACGAGTTCTGCGTTAGCCTTAAAAAGCAGCGTTAAGGGGTCCTAACGCTGCTTTTTATCTAACGCTGGTATTACAAGTTTGGCAGGTACAGGTGTACCGCTCACTTTTCTTCCGCGACTTCCTATCTTTTTAATGGGATTTTGCTAACGCTGGTATTACAAGTCTTGGACGAAGTGAGTGGTACAGCCTCTACCGCCAAAACTCCTACCGCATATAAAAGTCAGTAGTTAAGAGTTTTATGGGCTAACGCTGGAACATAAAACTCTTAAGTGCTACAATGTACACTAACACCCATAAACTACCTATTAACCCCTAAACCGAGGCCCCCCACATCGCAAACACTATAATAAAAATTATTAACCCCTAATCTGCGGACCGGACATCGCTGCCACCTACATTATACCTATGAACCCCTAATCTGTTGCCCCTAACATCGCCGACACCTATATTATATGTATTAACCCCTAATCTGCCGCCCCCAGCATTGCTGCCACCTACCTACGATTATTAACCCCTAATCTGCCGACCGGACATCGCTGCCACTATAATAAATGCATTAACCCCTAAACCGCCGCACTCCTGCCTCGCAAACACTATAACATTTGTTATTAACCCCTAATCTGCCGTCCCTAACATCGCCGCCACCTACCTACAATTATTAACCCCTAATCTGCTGCCCCCAACGTTGCCGCCACTATAATAAAGTAATTAACCCCTAAAACTAAGTCTAACCCTAACACCCCCCTAATTTAAATATAATTTAAATGCATCTAAATAAAATAACTACAGTTAAATAAATTAATCCTATTTAAAACTAAATGCTTACCTGTAAAATAAACCATAAGATAGCTACAATATAACTAATAGTTACATTGTAGCTATCTTATGATTTATTTTTATTTTACTGGCAACTTTGTATTTATTTTAACTAGGTAGAATAGTTATTAAATAGTTATTAACTATTTAATAACTACCTAGCTAAAATAAGTACAAAATTACCTGTAAAATAAATCCTAACCTAAGTTACAATTACACCTAACGCTACACTATCATTGAATAAATTACCTAAACTACCTACAATTAATTACAATTAAATAAAATAAAATAAATTACGAAAAAAAACACTAAATTACAAAAAAATAAACACTAATAAAATAAAAAAAGCCCCCCAAAATAATAAAATTCCCTACCCTACACTAAATTACAAATAGCCCTCAAAAGGACCTTTTGCGGGGCATTTTCCCAAAGTAACCAGCTTTTTTACCAGCCCTTAAAAGGGCTTTATGCAGGGCAATGCCCCAAAGTAATCAGCTCTTTTACCTGTAAAAAAAAGAAATACAATACCCCCCCCAACATTACAACCCACCACCCACACACCCCTACTCTAAAACCCACCCGATCCCCCCTTAAAAAAACCTAACACTACCCCATTGAAGATCACCCTACCTGGAGCCGTCTTCACCCAGCCAGGCACCGATGGGGCAGAAGAGGACATCCAGACTGGCACAAGTCTTCATCCAATCCGGCCAGAAGTCTTCATCGAATCCGGGCAGAAGAGGTCCTCCAAGTGGCAGAAGTCTTCATCCAAGCGGAATCTTCTATCTTCAATCAATCGGAGCGGAGCGGGTCCATCTTGAATCCAGCCGACGCGGAGCCATCCAAGATGGTGTCCCTCGAATTCAGATTGGCTGATAGAATGCAAGGTCAATTCTATTGGCTGATCCAATCAACCAATCGGATTTTTCCTACTTTAATTCCGATTGGCTGATAAAATCCTATCAGCCAATTGGAATTCAAGGGACACCATCTTGGATGATGTCATTTAAAGGAACCTTCATTCAGTGTTAGGACATCGGAAGAAGAGGATGGCTCCGCGTCGTCTGGATTCAAGATGGATCCGCTCCGCTCCGATTGATTGAAGATAGAAGATGCCGCTTGGATGAAGATTTCTGCCGCTTGGAGGACCTCTTCTGGCCAGATTCGATGAAGACTTCTGGCCGGATCGGATGAAGACTTGTGCCGGTCCGGATGTAGGGGTGTGTGGGTGGTGGGTTGTAATGTTGTGGGGTATTGTATTTCATTTTTTTACAGGTAAAAGAGCTGATTACTTTGGGGCATTGCCCCGCAAAAAGCCCTTTTAAGGGTTGGTAAAAGAGCTGGTTACTTTGGGGCAATGCCCCGCAAAAGACCCTTTTAAGGGCTATTTGTAATTTAGTGTAGGGTAGGAAATTTTATTATTTTGGGGGGCTTTTTTATTTTATTAGGGGGATTAGATTAGGTGTAATTAGTTTAAACTTCTTGTAATTTTTTTTTATTTTCTGTAATTTAGTGTTTGGTTTTTTTCGTAATTTAGTTTATTGTATTTAATTGTAATTAATTGTAGGTAGTTTAGGTAATTTATTTAATGATACTGTAGTGTTAGGTGTAATTGTAACTTAGGTTAGGATTTATTTTACAGGTAATTTTGTACTTATTTTAGCTAGGTAGTTATTATATAGTTAATAACTATTTAATAACTATTCCACCTAGTTAAAATAAATACAAAGTTGCCAGTAAAATAAAAATAAATCATAAGATAGCTACAATGTAACTATTAGTTATATTGTAGCTATCTTATGGTTTATTTTACAGGTATTTAGTTTTAAATAGGATTAATTTATTTAATTGTAGTTATTTTATTTAAATGTATTTAAATTATATTTAAATTAGGGGGGTGTTAGGGTTAGACTTAGGTTTAGGGGTTAATAACTTTATTATAGTGGCGGCGACATTGGGGGCGGCAGATTAGGGGTTAATAATTGTAGGTAGGTGGCAGCGATGTTAGGGACGACAGATTAGGGGTTAATAACAAATTTTATAGTGTTTGCGAGGCGGGATTGCGGCGGTTTAGGGGTTAATACATTTATTAAAATGTTGTTGATGTCCGGTCGGCAGATTAGGGGTTAATAAGTGTAGTTAGGTTGCGGCGACGTTGGGGGCAGCAGAATAGGGGTTAATAAATATAATGTAGGGTTCTGCGATGTTGGGGGCAGTAGATTAGGGATTCATAGGGATAATGTAGGTGGCGGCGGTGTACGGAGCGGCAGATTAGGGGTTAATAATATAATATAGGTGTCAGCGATAGCGGAGGTGGCAGATTAGGGGTTAATAAGTGTAATATTAGGGGTGTTTAGACTCAGGGTTCATGTTAGGGTGTTAGGTGTAGACATAAAATTCCTTTCCCATAGGAAACAATGGGGCTGCGTTAGAAGCTGGACTCTGCTTTTTTGCAGGTGTTAGGTTTTTTTCCAGCCAGCTCAGCCCCATTGTTTCCTATGGGGAAATCGTGCACAAGCACGTTTTAGCCAGCTTACCGCTGATTTAAGAAACGCTGGTATTACAGTGAGAAGTGGAGCTAAATTTGCTCAACGCTCACTTTTCTGAGCTTGTTAGCACCGCAGGTCTTTACCGACAAAACTCCTAATCTGGCTGATAATTTATTAAATTATGAAACATCTGGATTGCCAAGGTTCGCCATCACTAGTGTAGGGTGTCTTTGCCTACTCTTGGTGGCAAGGTGATGAATCCCCAACAGTAAGGAATCATGTACTATCACTACCAAGAAAGAAAGCAAATTATCAATTAATAATAAATTATGTTTTTATAAGTGCCAAGGTTCGTCATCACTGCCTTACACCAAGAGCTTTAATATCCCTCCTAGTTCCCTGACCCTCCTAGTATTACGTTTAAACAAGAATAGGTGGAAGAAGTAAAAAAGGTAGTAGGGTAAATAGGTGCAAAATGGAACTGCTGCCACTAGACAAATAGGGTGGGTTTGTGGACTCTCAATACCAAGAAAGAAATTAATTTATGAGGTAAGAATAAATTATATTTTCTTTTTTATGGTAGTGAGAGTCCACAATTCCTTACTGTTAGGAACTAATACCCAAGCTGTGGAGTCCATGAAAAAAATGGGTAGGACAAAAAAGAAAAGGCAGGCACCTATTTATCAGGACCTACAGCCTGAAGAACCTTCCTGTAAAAAGCTGCCTCCGCCGAGGCAAAAACATCAAAATTTGATGAAAGTGTGCAAAGACGATAATGTTGCAGCCTTTAAAATTTGTTCTGCTGATGCCTCATTCTTGAAAGCCCAAGAAGTAGACACAGAATGAGTTGAATAAGATGTAATGCATAAAGTAGGGACCCATCTACAAGTAAGCTCTGTGAAATAGAGTAAAGTAACAGAAGTTGTCTTCTGACCCTTACATTTACCAGAAAACGAAACAAACTGAAAGACTGCTGAAAGTATGCCCTGACTACAACCAGGTTGTGTAATATCTCTTTTGAAGATTTTGGATTAGGACATAAGGGAGGAACTACATTTTCCTGGTTAAAATTCTATGAAGAAACCAGCTTAGGAAAAAAAAAACTGTAAAGAGTACGTAAAACCTCTTTGTCTTGATAAAATACGAGATATGAAGATACGAGATAGAAGAAAGAGCAGACAACTCAGAGACTCTCCTAGCTGAGGAAATAGCTAATAGAAATGTCAGTATATTTATAAGAATCTTAGCAGTATTCTCCAAACAATGTGTGAGTATATGGCAGGGAATATATTTAACAATCTTTCTTTAGACTGAACCCACAATCAATACACTTCTACTAAGACAACAAAATTAATATAAATATATGAATTCTTTTATTTAGTTAATATCCATGAACATTTTTTAAATATATTTGTAATAAAAGGAATATGAAATACTATTATACACGTTAAAACCAACTATTAAGATATGCTATCCTTCTTATAAAACCCAGAAAAATATACCTTCACAATTCAGCCTTATTTACAAATAGCCTTTTATTTAGTTAATACAATGGGGCTAAAACCCTTTAACATCCAAGCAGTACAATTCTAAACTGTGCTTATAAACAATAGGATAATATATATATATATTCTGCTATTTAACTGTAATTTATCCTAATACAATATTAATTTACAATATCAGAACTTGCACAGATGAGTTACTTAGCCAATCAGATACAGATTTAAACAATACAGGAAGTGCAGAATTATTAGGCAAATGAGTATTTTGACCACATCATCCTCTTTATGCATGTTGTCTTACTCCAAGCTGTATAGGCTCGAAAGCCTACTTCCAACTAAGCATATTAGGTGATGTGCATCTCTGTAATGAGAAGGGGTGTGGTCTAATGACATCAACACCCTATATCAGGTGTGCATAATTATTAGGCAACTTCCTTTCCTTTGGCAAAATGGGTCAAAAGAAGGACTTGACAGGCTCAGAAAAGTCAAAAATAGTGAGATATCTTGCAGAGGGATGCAGCACTCTTAAAATTGCAAAGCGTGATCATCGAACAATCAAGCGTTTCATTCAAAATAGTCAACAGGGTCGCAAGAAGCGTGTGGAAAAACCAAGGCGCAAAATAACTGCCCATGAACTGAGAAAAGTCAAGCGTGCAGCTGCCAAGATGCCACTTGCCACCAGTTTGGCCATATTTCAGAGCTGCAACATCACTGGAGTGCCCAAAAGCACAAGGTGTGCAATACTCAGAGACATGGCCAAGGTAAGAAAGGCTGAAAGATGACCACCACTGAACAAGACACACAAGCTGAAACGTCAAGACTGGGCCAAGAAATATCTCAAGACTGATTTTTCTAAGGTTTTATGGACTGATGAAATGAGAGTGAGTCTTGATGGGCCAGATGGATGGGCCCGTGGCTGGATTGGTAAAGGGCAGAGAGTTCCAGTCCGACTCAGACGCCAGCAAGGTGGAGGTGGAGTACTGGTTTGGGCTGGTATAATCAAAGATGAGCTTGTGGGGCCTTTTCGGGTTGAGGATGGAGTCAAGCTCAACTCCCAGTCCTACTGCCAGTTTCTGGAAGACACCTTCTTCAAGCAGTGGTACAGGAAGAAGTCTGCATCCTTCAAGAAAAACATGATTTTCATGCAGGACAATGCTCCATCACACGCGTCCAAGTACTCCAAGTCCAAGTACTCCACAGCGTGGCTGGCAAGAAAAGGTATAAAAGAAGAAAATCTAATGACATGGCCTCCTTGTTCACCTGATCTGAACCCCATTGAGAACCTGTGGTCCATCATCAAATGTGAGATTTACAAGGAGGGAAAACAGTACACCTCTCTGAACAGTGTCTGGGAAGCTGTGGTTGCTGCTGCACGCAATGTTGATGGTGAACAGATCAAAACACTGACAGAATCCATGGATGGCAGGCTTTTGAGTGTCCTTGCAAACAAAGGTGGCTATATTGGTCACTGATTTGTTTTTGTTTTGTTTTTGAATGTCAGAAATGTATATTTGTGAATGTTGAGATGTTATATTGGTTTCACTGGTAAAAAATAAATAATTGAAATGGGTATATATTTGTTTTTTGTTAAGTTGCCTAATAATTATGCACAGTAATAGTCACCTGCACACACAGATATCCCCCTAAAATAGCTATAACTAAAAACAAACTAAAAACTACTTCCAAAACTATTCAGCTTTGATATTAATGAGTTTTTTGGGTTCATTGAGAACATGGTTGTTCAATAATAAAATTAATCCTCAAAAATACAACTTGCCTAATAATTCTGCACTCCCTGTATATAGGCTGTGACTACCAATTTAAAATACAATATATACTTCTGAATTATTATTATATATTTGCATAGATAAACAATTTAAGATTGGGATTAGTTTAACAATACATAGGCTATGAAATGCTAGCTTGAAATATGCCCTATTTCCTTAACTCTGCTACATACAGCAATAGTAAATGTTTACTTTAAATGCTTGCATACAAATAGATAGGCTAAGAGCTATTCAAGGTTATTCAATACAATTTAAAAGCCCAATTTGTTCTTTTCAATCTTCCAATTTAAATTTTACTATAGTGGCTATGCATATGACCACCTCAGAAATTCAAAATTGGGGATAATGCATATGGAGTCCAATAGTAGGTGTGTGCTTTAATAATAACCACAGTAGTTATTCCTTCAGGATTCACCAACAACCTCCTCTATCAGTCTCTATGCTGGGGTTTAAATCATCTGATTTAACCCCTCCCCTTTTTTGGTTATTATCAGTCATTGGTGAGTATTGGAAACGCCCACGGAGCCTTGTCCCTGGTCCGCCCTTAGAGTTGAAACATGTTTACCATGGCAACGTATCTTATGGACAGTTAAATTCCCTTAACTGTCCTACCAGTATTGGCCCTTAGGTGGCAGCAGATATCCAGACAAAACAATTTCACCCCCACATTTGTAAAACATTTTTGACAAGTTAATTATTCTCATAACATGGATATTTAATCAGATCACACTCTTTGCATTAATCATATATAATCCCAATTATAGATGGTTAATATTAGGTTATTTTTTCTGATTATTCTGATACCAAATATGTTATATTATTAACATTTTATTATATTAAGGCAATTTAATACTGCTAATTTTTCCAGATTGGTAGTATTTAAAACTCCTGATATATTGCATTCATTCAGATATAGCATGTTACATTTCTGTGTATTTATTCCTGAATACATGAATCCTGTCTATGTAGATCTGAAATAAAAATAAATGTTAATAATCACTTCTCTTCAGGTCCATAAACATCTATTCATGTTCTTAAACACACAGAGGCTAAGATATTCATGCTTTCAAAATATGCATGTATATATACAATACACACATACACACATATACATATATAGATATATATACATACACATACACATCCACTTCTACGCAGTATCTTGTAGTTATTTTCCTAGTATTTTTTATTTGAAATCTAAATACAGTTGTTGGAAACATGTAAGTCATGTGTTTTCTCTGTGTTATCTTAACCCAGACGCAATATTTAACATCTTGTATATTCCAGTGTTATTAGCCACACAGCATGAGCCACTCAACAAATCTGTGCTAATTATCAGTCCCTTTTGAAGAATGCTTGCATCTTTCACATCTCTTCAGACGGATCGGCATCTCCATTGGAGGAAGCCCATATATGGGCATGTATCCTGATCTAGGTATCAGAATGCTGTCTTTTAACATTGGTTCCCAGGCAATCACACAGATGGTTTCTGAAACTGTGTTAATTTTCAGTTCCTTGCTAAATTATACAATTGCATAATTTAGCATATTGAGTGTGGTAGATCTCTTAGAAACAATCCTTTGTTCTACAAACAATGTGCACATCCACAGACTTATTAAATAAAGACAAATATACTTCTATATATTATTTAATAATATTTCAAATACCTTGACATAAATCCCCCTTTCAAATTCAAAAATATGTAGGACACATGTATTTGAATTGGATCAAAGTTAGTGGTATTTGATGAGGATGTTGACCGTACACATCATAGACAGTCTTCTATGTAGATAGTCTGTTAATTTTGAGCCTTCATGTCTATCAGCTAGGCATCTTTCAACTACACTAGGTCTTTAGTGCATTTGGGGATATGACATTTCATTCTCCCTCTATGACTTGTAGTTGGGATTTTGGATGACATGCTCGCAAATGATTGATATGGACCCATTTATCTATGAAATTTTCATTTTTTGGGGATCCGTATTTTATAGGCCACTGGAGATATTTTGTCAGTAATGACAAAAGGACCTTTCCATGAGGGTAGACATTTCTTCTCCCTAACCTGATCTCTTCCAAAGTTATAAAGATAAACTTTATCATTTATTTCATATTCCCTTTTGGATGTTTTGAGATCATAATAGGTTTTAGTGGCAGTTGCAGCTCTTTCTAAATTCCTTTGAGCAAATGCAAAGGCGTATTGCAGGTGTTTACTTAAGTTCTCCACATATTGATGTGTATTGGCAGCGTTTATCAAGTTTTGGTCTGATGTACGGTACAGCAGATGCTGAGGTAGAACCATTCTTCTACCAGTCATCAGTTCAAAAAGTGACATCTTGGTCGCACTACTTGGAGTTGCTCTTAATGCCATTAAGACTAGAGGTAGTTTTACATCCCAGTCTTTACCCATTTCACTCACAAACTTTTTGAGGATTTTAACAATGGACTGGTTGTAACGCTCTACACCACCACTTGAGGCAGCTCTATAAGCAATATGGAGCTTTCTTTTTACCCCTAGTATTTTCCACATTTTGGTCATCACTTCGCTAGTGAAGTGGGTTCCCCGATCTGATTAGATTCTTTGGGGCAAACCAAATCTGGAAAACACATGGTTGATGAGCAATGCTGCGCATGTCTCAGCGCTATTGTTAGGTGCACTAATGCACTCTACCCATTTAGTGAACAGGCATGTCAAGGTTAACATGTATTTGTTACCTCTTGATGATCTTGTAACCGGACCAATAAAACCAATTTGTATATCTGACCATGGCATTACCATACCCCTTTTCTGCAATGGCGCTCTATGCGTTGGTGCAGTGGGTTGGAACTGTGGGCAGATTAAACACCCTTGACAGTAGGTTTGAACATCTTTCAACATGTGTGGCCAAAAAGCATAATCACGTAATATTTCATAAGTGAGTTTGGCACCACGATGACCAGATGTGGGAGCATCATGGGTGTGTTGAAGCATTAGACCTCTGAACTTGGTGGGTACTACCCACTGCTGGATGCCAGTTTTGGAGATTCTAATTAACAAACCATCCTGTAACTTGAATTGTGATCTAGATTTTATTAAGATTCTAAGATCTTCTTTGTCAATACAATCATCTTTTGAGATGGGGTTGCTTTCAGGATCTTCTATGTGTTTATAGAAGATGCCTACAATGGGGTCTTCTTTTTGACTAGTGATCAGGTCCTCACTAGGAGAATCCTGACTCCATTGTACCAAGTTAGGCTCACTCTGTTGTTTTGCCTGGTTTCTGGTAATGGCTTCTACCTGAATTGCACCCATTAAGTGGTCCGGACCTAGAACCCTGGAATGACCCTTGGTCTTTTTCCAGTGTATGGTTAAATAATTGGATACCACCAGATTATCAATCTCGCAGAACAACTTGTCATGCTTGGCAGGTATTCAACAAAACTGTCACGCACATAATTTGAGTCAGTTATGATCACAAATTCATGAATACCATGTTCAATAGCCATTTCAATGGTTTTGAAAACAGCAGTTAGTTCTGCAACTTGACTGGATCTTGGTCCAATGTTGAAACCTATAGATATATTTGGGAATCCATTTGCCCCAGTTATACCGATGCCAGCGACTAATTATCAATAGTGGCATGGTAAGAACAACCATCAATATACACCCAAGGTAATGTTAGACAATGGTCCTCATTGTACATTTTATATGGGGAAAGCAATTGTTCCTCCAGAAAATCATCTTCTGATAATTCTTCCCCAGGATCTCTAGCAGTACAGTCGTGGAGCTCAGCAAGCCCTTGTGCGACTGGATTCTTTTTATTCTGCTTGTAGCGAATTTCTAGTGGCCAGCCTTGTAAGGAAAGAGTCCATGCTGTTATGACAAATTCCCATCTCTTATTCTTTCACTTTGCATATATTGCAAAGGCTGGTGGGCCGTTTCTACAATAATTTTCTCGCCCTGTATATAGCTGCGGAAATATGGTAGAGCCCATACAGTAGATAAGAGGGCTTTTTCGCAATCGCTAAATTTTATTTCTACTGGGGATAGATTTTTGCTCGCATAAGCAATGGCTTTGTTTAAATTATCCTGCTTTTGGTATAAAACAGCACTCATGCTTACATCTGTGTAACCTGTCTCTAAGAAGAAAGGTTTACCACCTTCAGGGTACGCTAAGCAAGGTGCTTGTGTGAGTTTTCTCTTCAGCTCTTTGATGGCTGTCTCTTGAGATTCACTCCAGTGCCATTTCACATCCTTCTTTAGAAGAAGTAGTAGTGGTTTAGCTAACTCTGCATAATTATCAATGAATTTGAGAGAATAATTCGTCATACCCAGGAATGATCTCAATTCCTTTAAGTTAGTTGGGTTTTTAGAATTCACTATAGCTTCCACCTTTTTCTTCTGGGGATTTAATCCTTCAGAGGTAACTTCATGCCCCAAGAAGTTTACACGAGTGCGGTACCATTGAGCTTTTTGCAGGGATAATTTGACACCTGCCCTTTTAAGTTGGCTGAGGACGTGTTTAAGCTCTGCAATGTGTTTTTCAAAGTCTGTGCTTTTGATTAAAACATCATCAACATAAGATAAGGTCCCCCTTTCCAGTGCATCAGGCATAGCCTTATGCATGAACACAGCAAATTCATGTCCAGAATTTATGTATCCAAAAGGAAGTCTTTGAAATGCATATTGGACCTTTTGGAAGGAGAACACCAGCTTATATTGGTCCTCTTCATGTACCTTTATGGTCCAATATCCCTGTGCACAATCAATGGCAGTGAATATTTTGGTTCCCTGCATTTGTGCTAGGCACTGGTCAATGTATGGTACAGGCCAGCCAGACATGTATACTCGTTTGTTTATCTGTCTTAAGTCAGCACACAAACGCCATTGTCCATTGGGCTTAAGGACACCTAGAATAGGATTATTTTAAGAGCTGTGCACCTGTCTGATAATACCTCTTTCTTCCAAATTCCTTATGATCTCTGCAAAAGAATCATACGAGGCTAAGGGAAGTCTGTATTGTTTGACAAATACAGGTGGTGCATCGGGATCTGTTTGTATTCTTGCAATGTGCAAGTCTGTAGTACCACAGTCATAAGAATCCTTAGCAAAAATATCCTTGTACTCCATCAGGAGTTCTCGCAGCTGTTGGCGTTCATCATCACTGGAACAGCCATTAGCTAAGGATATTTGCTCTTCGACTATTTGCTGAAATCCTGGAAAGATTTCAGGCTGTCCTATTTCATAGGCTTCTTCCAATCTAGAGGTGAGATCCCCTTGATTATAATTTACATTGCTCCCATGACTCTGGGTATTGGGGTAATCTTGCTGTTTGATTGGCTGATCAAACACTAGAGAGGCTTCTTCAATTTTACAGATGCCTTCCTCTGAGCTGAAGAGATAAATAGACTGAATATTAAATAGACCCTCTGGCATAGATGCAAAGGATTGTTCTATTAATTGTTCTTCAGTTAAGTATCCTTCAGGTATTAGCCCAATTACATTATTCTGGAATCCAAAAGTGTAATAACTTGATTCCAGTGCATATCCTATGGTAGTTCCCTTGGATAATGTTATATCCTGTGGGGTCATGTTATGCACAACAATATGTATTGGAACAGTTCCAATATTCACCATAGGAGTGTAGGTTACTGTGACACCCAGATTTTGTATTCTATGGGAGAGGCAAATTAGTGTTTCAGAAGTTTTTAATTTCTGACCTCTCTTTACCTGTAAGGGTAAAAGAAATTTATCAGCCCCAGCAGGAATTATAACATCGCTAGATACCTGCATATTCACAGCATATGGCAATTGCTGGTTTGATTTCAGGGCTGCATTTCCATCATGAAATACTTCAGGGTCCCCCTTTAACCTGCTCCAGAGGCAAGAATTAATCAAATCTATTTGTATGGCATATCTATGTAAGATATCATTGCCAATGTATATTTGATTATGGGGAGTATTTAAAACTAAAAACAGGTGCTTCACTGACTTATTACCAATAGAGATAGATAATAAGCACTTAGCTGTGATGTTATAGCTTTCAGACCTGTTATCCAGGTTGTGGACACAGTGGTCTTGGGGAGAAAGATATTTAATCACTTTAGGTTCAGCTATTTGCGCTAATAAACCTTCGCTTATATAGCTAGCTTCCTGTTTTAAGTTTAATTTAGCATACTTGGTTTTACCAAGGTCATGTACGTGTATAGGGATAAATAGATCCTCTTTAACTCTCTCAATCCCTGTGAGGTATTGAGCGTGGCCTTCCCCTTAGGGATTTTATGATCCCCCTTGTGGAGTGATATGGTTAATACGTTGCCATCTAGGGAGATATTCGCTATCTTTCCGGGCGAAATTTTAAAAGTATTACCATCAGAGCCACTAAAAGGAGTCTGATCATCTATTTGTAGAATAGTGATTTCAGGTACAGAGTTATTCCTGAAATGAATGGTTTTTCTTCCACCACGTGACAGCTATGTCGGGTGCGAGATATACCAGATTTTTCATAATTGATAGGCCGTTTAACTTGTGACCAAATTACATTATTTATGCAATCAATTATGGTGCTTAATCGCTTCAGGAGATCACTACCAATAATTAAACGATCAGTTGGCAAATCCACTATAATGACAGGGTGTCTTATGACCCTGTTCCCCAGTTTAAATTTTAACCAGGCAGTACCGTAGACTTTTAGGGAGTCACCCCCAACACCTATTAGAGAACCGTCAAATTCTTTTATTTTAGGTTTGTGGGGAGTTACCTCATTTAGCTGTGTGTAGTACCTGTGGAATAAGATAGTTGCCTGGGATCCGGTGTCAATTAACTCCATTATAGGGTTGGAGACTGAATCTTGCAGCTCAACTAATACATAATACCTTCCTGCAGTTTCTACCATTTCACACATAAATTTGGCGTTATCAAACATTTGTGGGCTTCGCCACGTGTTACCTGAATTCGCCGTGTTTTCCGATACAGAAGAAGGATGAGGTTGCCTGTCATCACAGCTAAATTGTCCGCTTTCGGTCTGTGGGGAGAGAACAAGATTAGTATCATTGATATTTATTATTACATTTTGTATATCTCTCCCCTCCCCCTCAGGTGATGCTGCAGTATTTATGACTGTGCCTGTGGTCCACTGCTGACCACTGGCTGTACCCCTAAAAAAGTATTGTTCGGTTGCTGAGCCGTAGAAATTTGACTCATATTAGTGAATTGTTCCCTCAACCGATTTAACTGAGTAAACAGCATATCTACCTGATTGTACAAGTTACCTCTACCCCTGGGCCTATCTCTTGGTGCCCCATAATAATGATTCCTGGACCATTGGGTTCCCTCAGAATCAGGGCCGCTATTTCTATTCTGGCATGGTTGCCCCTGGGGTTCAGCTTGCTCAGTATTAGTACTTTGGGGAGCATTATATACCTGGGGTGTCTGGTTACCCTGAGAATATCTTCGCCGTCTATTGTATCTACCCTTGCGCGGATACCAATTATTTGGTGAGTATTCTCTTTGTGAGTAATTATTCACCTGATTATGTCCCCCACTTTGGTTATAGTTTCCCTGCGTCTCAACCTGTGTAGGGGAGGGGGCAGAATTAAACCTCTGTGGAGATGGCATGTTTTGACTGGCCACCTCCGCATAGGTCTTCTTTTTAGACTCCAAATTGAGGGGGTTAGGTGACACCCTAGTTTCTGCTACAATTTTGGGATTTGACTCCTTTTTCACCCCCTGTTCACTGGACTGCTGAATAGAGTATAATTTTGTACTCTCTTTGATCAGCCATTCCAATGAGCAGTCCTCATCAAAATCTCTAGCTAAGTTAATTTTGAAGAGTGTAGGCAGTGTTTCAAAAAATAAATTTACAAATTCTGAGCCATCAAATATGGGATTATCTTCAGCCATACTGTACGCATTTTTCAATACAGAAAGGAATTTGATTGGACTCTGATTCGCACAAAACTTCAAACCATATACCGCTATTTTCGTGGCAGTTTTAGTGCAATATTGCCCGAATTCTTTTCTGCATTGTCGTTTTATCCCATTCCAGGAATGAATATTCATATCCTTTAGTGAAGCAAAGAATTTGTGATGCTTACTGTCAAATACCCAGGGCAGAAATTCAATTTTCAATTTCTCACTTGTAACATTCATTATAGCTAACGCATTTTCAAAAGCCTCTAAATGATCAATACAGATGTTGTTTTCTTATTGGAGAATATAGGTACTGCACGTTGTACGAAGGTGATAATTTTATGGGAATCATAAACTTTATCAGACTTACTTTGGGAGTCTCTGTTAGAGTTTCCCTCCCCCACACCAGCTGCGTTACAGCAGTCCTCTGGACTTATATCATGAGGTGACTGACTATTTGGGAAATCTATTTCTGACCCATTAGGGGTTATTTGTCTATACTGTTCCATATATTTTTGTACCTTGTCCCTGACGCGTTCGCTAAAGGAGTTAGCATTATCTGTATTATTCTTACTGTTAATATAAGGTTTTCATTATGGCGATATGACCTTTTTAAATTGCTTAATTCTCTCTGGCTTTGCGCAAGCTGTTTATTTAAATCTTGTATCTGTGTGAGTAAGTCTATATTATGCTTATCTAAGGCGGTTAGGTTTTGGGCAAATTCATCCATTTTATTTTTGGCTATTTTTAAATCCTCTTCGCGTCTGCGTGAGGAACGAATACTATTTTCTAGCTCCTGTATTTGCAATTGTTTGTCTATGACACAAAACGACATTTCGTCAATAATGCATATTAAAAGGGGCCAAGATTTTAGTATTAGTTCCTCTCGCTTTTTGGGAGTTTTGCATTGATTAATCATTAAGAATTCTTGGAAGAATTCATTCTCTTCATTCCACATATTATTATTAACGGTAATATTCTTAGCTCTAGTTTCAAGCGTATCCATAAAATCATTTAATTCACCCGCAACATTTAACTTCCCTTTAATGTAACTTAAGATATCTTTCTTAAGGACCTGACCTTTAGTAATAGGTATGGTAATGGGACCATTTTCATCGCTATGTATATAATTAAATGAGTCACTTCTGGCTACAGACATTATTATATTGGTTTAGTATTCAGTTAAATTAAAACGCTAATGCAATTTTTGGCAATAAAAAGAGAGAAAAAAATTTATATTTCAAAAAAATATTATTAATTTTTAAATATGAAAAATTTATATTTCGAAATATGAAAAATTAATATTTTTGATTAACTTTGAAAATATGAAAAACTAATATTTTTCAAAAATTAATCTTTAATAATATTTCAAGATATTAATATCAATCTCGAAATATGAAAATCAATATTTCAACCTTTCAAAAATTATATCTTAAATATTAATATTGAAATATTATTTTATTTTTTTCTCTTTTATAATAATTTCTATTTACTACAAATATATAATATCAAATATGATGGAATTAATAAGTCTCAAACAGTGCCTCCATATATTATGTCAGTATATTTATAAGAATCTTAGCAGTATTCTCCAAACAATGTGTAAGTATATGGCAGGGAATATATTTAACAATCTTTCTTTAGACTGAACCCACAATCAATACACTTCTACTAAGACAACAAAATTAATATAAATATCTGAATTCTTTTATTTAGTTAATATCCATGAACATTTTTGAAATATATTTGTAATAAAAGGAATATGAAATACTATTATACACGTTAAAACCAACTATTAAGATATGCTATCCTTCTTATAAAACCCAGAAAAATATACCTTCACAATTCAGCCTTATTTACAAATAGCCTTTTATTTAGTTAATACAATGGGACTAAAACCCTTTAACATCCAAGCAGTACAATTCTAAACTGTGCTTATAAACAATAGGATAATATATATATATATTCTGCTATTTAACTGTAATTTATCCTAATACAATATTAATTTACAATATCAGAACTTGCACAGATGAGTTACTTAGCCAATCAGATACAGATTTAAACAATATATAGGCTGTGACTACCAATTTAAAATACAATATATACTTCTGAATTATTATTATATATTTGCATAGATAAACAATTTAAGATTGGGATTAGTTTAACAATACATAGGCTATGAAATTCTAGCTTGAAATATGCCCTATTTCCTTAACTCTGCTACATACAGCAATAGTAAATGTTTACTTTAAATGCTTGCATACAAATAGATAGGCTAAGAGCTATTCAAGGTTATTCAATACAATTTAAAAGCCCAATTTGTTCTTTTCAATCTTCCAATTTAAATTTTACTATAGTGACTATGCATATGTCTTAACTTACCAAAAACCTTGTATACATTACCAAATAAACAGCAACCCAATGTTTCTCAACAGATCCAATTTCACCTCAGAAATTCAAAATTGGGGATAATGCATATGGAATCCAATAGTAGGTGTGTGCTTTAATAATAACCACAGTAGTTATTCCTTCAGGATTCACCAACAACCTCCTCTATCAGTCTCTATGCTGGGGTTTAAATCATCTGATTTAACCCCTCCCCTTTTTTGGTTATTATCAGTCATTGGTGAGTATTGGAAATGCCCACGGAGCCTTGTCCCTGGTCCGCCCTTAGAGTTGAAACATGTTTACCATGGCAACGTATCTATGGACAGTTAAATTCCCTTAACTGTCCTACCAGTATTGGCCCTTAGGTGGCAGCAGATATCCAGACAAAACAATTTCACCCCCACATTTCTAAAACATTTTTTTTTTTTGTAAATAATTTTTATTTGAGGAAAAACACAAGGTACAAAGAGAGAAAAAGAAAGAAAAAAAAAAACAAAACAAGAAAAAAATACAATGCAGTTGTGACATTTTCAAAGATACACTCAGCAGGTAAAAGTGGTAACAGCAAATGTGGAGTCGAGAGTATCTTTTTAAACAATATTATAGTATAGTATAAAATGTCAAACGATCTTTTCCTCAGTTTTATGATAAAGAACATTAAAATAACAATATAATTAAGTGGGAGTATTTGCTCTCATAAGGTAGTCTCGAATCATGTAGTAGGGTAATACATGTAGAAACATAAACACAAAAGAGAATTGACATTGGAAGAAAATAAGTAAGTAGGTGGAGGATTATAAAAGTAGAATGGTGAGTCAGAGAGGAGGGTGGTAAATAGAGGTATGTAGTAGGGGAGAATTAGTTAGATATTGCGTTGATGGGAAGTTATCTCAGAAGACAGCGGGCATGATTGAATTAATGTCAGGCTGGATTAGTTGGGAAATTTTTCCCAGCAAGGGGCCCAAGTAGCTTGGTAAAAATCTAGTTTATCAAGTGCTGAATGGGAGTAAGCTTCCATTTTTGATATATAGTTGACTGTAGCTATAATCTGTGAGGTGCTAGGAGGGGAAAGTTGTTTCCATGCTTTAGCAATTTCTAACTTAGTAGCCATTAGGAGATAAATGGATAAAGCTTTATGTGTAGGCGAAAGTGGTGGGAAGTTGAGGTGAAGCAGGCCAGTTTGGGGACTTAGTTGAAAAATAATACCCATGGAGTGTAGTAGGTTAGTTACCCAGAGCCAAACAGGGGAGAGCCGGGGGCAAAACCACCAGATATGAGCCTGGGTTCCGAGTTGACCACAGTTTCTCCAACAGTTAGGAGAGTGGGAGGTGAATATTCTGTGAAGAGTTGCTGGGACTAGGTGCCAACGGACTGTAATTTTGTAATGGAGTTCCCAAAGGGAGGTGCAGTGTAGCAACTTTCTAGTGGACTTCAATTCTCTATACCAGGAGTCGGCGTCGGCTGTGAAGTTGAGTTCAGTTTCCCAGGCTATAAATTGGGATACTTTTGGTTGAGAGGAGGGGTCTAGTAATATCTCATAGTGAAATGACAAGGTGCCTCTAATCTTGTGGGATAGGGACCATCGCTGCTCCCATTTTGTAACTGTTCTGATGCAGTCTCTAGGGAATCCCCAAGACCTGACTATGGAAGAGAGTCGGAAGGCCTCAAATTGTAACTGAGCTGGAATGCGGAATTTATTACAAATCAATGTGTGAGAAAAGCCATCAGAATGGTCATAGAGGTCCATAATACGGTCAACTCCGAAGGAGGACCAAGAGTGGACGTGAGTGTCAGGTAAACAAAAAAGAACACTAGCTATAGTTTGACACGGAGAGGGGTGAGGGGCAATTGAGGTCAAGTGTCTGATCTGGTCCCAAAACTTAAGGGTGTCCAGAATCACCGGGTGAGTGGTAACAAGATTTTCCCAATAATGAGAGGGGATCCAAGGAAGGTCTATTAATCTAACTCCCGAAGGGAGAAAAGACTGTTCGATATCCCTCCATCGGGCCTGGCTATCAGTGAAACCCCATTCGATCAGATGGGCTATGCGTGCAGCTTGATAATAAAGAATGATATTAGGCATTCCTAGGCCCCCCCTGTCACAAGGCCTTTGAAGGGTTTGTCTCGACGTACGAGTTCTCTTACCTTTCCAAACATAGTTGGTTATAAGGCTCTGGAGTTTATTTAGTAACGGGCGGGGAAGATTAAGTGGGATCGTGCGAAATAGGTAGATAAGCTTCGGGATATAAGACATTTTAATGGCCGCAATTCTACCAGTCCAGGAGATGTCTCGAAGATCCCATGAGTCTAGTAGTTTTTTCCATTCAGGAAGTCTTTCTGTAAAATTCTTAAGGATAACTGTGGAGACATTGGGAGAGAGATGGATGCCGAGTAATTTTAGGGAATGTGGGGACCATTGGAACCTATATCTTTCACGCAGAATGATGAGATCCTGCGGTTTAACATTAATGTGTAGTGCTTGGGTTTTGGCTAGGTTAAGTTTGTAATTGCTTAGGACCCTAAACTTAGATATGAGTTTGAAAACAGCAGTGAGTGATCTAAGCGGATCAGTGAGTAAGAGAGTGACATCGTCCGCATATAGAGAGATGGTGTGTTGACTGGAACTAACAGGTAGGCCGGAGATATTCGGATCATTTCTTATTGCTTGTGCTAGGGGCTCGATGGAAAAGGCGAACAGGAGAGGGGAGAGGGGGCAGCCCTGTCTCGTCCCGTTGGCAATGTCAAAACTATTGGATTGAAACCCTATTCCTTTAACTCTGGCAGACGGACACGAGTATAAAGCCTGAATCGCGACAATGAATCGTTCCGGTAGTCCAAAGGCGCGTAGGGTTTCCCATAAATACTCCCACCTCACCCTGTCGAAGGCTTTCTCAGCGTCTAATGACAGGGCTAACGTGGGGGTATCCTCATTAGCGCTCTCCAACAGAATGTCTAATATGCGCCGTGTAGCATCAGGGCCTTCTCTTCGAGGGATGAAACCCACTTGGTCCGGGTGTATCAAAGTGGGTATAATTTGGGCAAGTCGATTTGCTAAAATCTTGGCATAAAGTTTAGTATCGATATTAAGCAAGGAAATAGGGCGGTAGCTCCCACAGTCTTGGGGGTCCTTACCTGTTTTTAGAATAGTGGTAATGGAGGCCTCAAGGAACTCCTTTCGGAAATTTCCTTTGTTGAACACCTCGTTGAAAACCTTGCAGAGGATTGGAGAAATTTGAGGGGAAAAAGATTTATAAAATAGACTCGTGAAACCATCTGGTCCCGGGGACTTGGCAGTTTTGAGATCTCTAACTGCTGAGGTGACCTCTTCAAGAGAGACAGGGGAAATGAGAGCTGTTGTATCCGCATGATCTAATTGTGGAAGATTTAGGGAGGCTAAATATCTGCGTATTGCAACTGAGTCAAGAGTTCTCGTAGAGTCTGAGGAGTTTAGATTATACAGTTGGAAGTAATAATGTCTAAAGGCATCTCCTATGTCAGCTGGAGACATAACACAACCGTAAGGGGTGTTTATGGAGGAGATTTTGGCTTGCGCTGTCCTATTTCTCAGTTTCCTCGCTAGCAAGGTAGAGACCTTGTTGTTGTTATGGTAATAAACTTGTTTAAGTTTATTCAAAAGACGTTGAGTTTCGTCAATCTCCAAATCTTTTATCTGTCTGGATATCTCCAAGAGTTGATCATTTACTATAGGGGAGTAGGAGTTAGAGAGTTTAAGTTTTAGGGTTCTGTATTGACAGTTAAGAGATGCAAGTGAGGCTCCTCGTGCTTTCTTAATCTGGTTATGTTTGCTGATAAAGAAACCTCTAAGATATGCTTTCAGAGTGGCCCAAAGTACCTCCTCTGACAGAAGAGGAGTGCGGTTGATACTTAAAAAGGTGGTGAGAGTTGAAAGAGTCTCCACCTTGATCCAAGGGATGGTGACTAAGAAGTCTCTGAGACGCCATGTCATACTCAAAACAGGCGTAGGAGAGTTACCTATTTCGATGGTCAGGGAGTCGTGGTCTGACCACGAGATGACTGAAATTGTTGCGTCCAATACCGTTGACAAGAGACGTGAGCTTAAGAAGAAGAGATCAATTCGGGTGTGTGATTTATGGGGAGCTGAATAAAAGGTGTACTCTCGTCTATCTGGGTGTGACGCTCTCCATACGTCATAGAGGTCATACTGTTTAATTAGATTTTGAAAAGCATTAGCTAGTGGGCGTAGCGTCCTCTCCGAGGTGGAAATTGGGGGGCCCATTCTATCAACTAGAGGATTCCAGATAAGGTTAAAATCTCCACCCAAGATCAGTTCCCCCTGGGCCACAGCCGAAACCGACTCCATAAGTAGTCTAAGAAAACGAATTTGTCCTGAGTTGGGAGCATAAATATTTACCAGTGTAAATAATTTATTATTGAGTTTACAAATTAAAATTAAAAAGCGTGCTTGGGTGTCTTTTTCTACGTAGATCTCTTCATACGTACTAGAGGAACCTATCAATATAGCGACCCCTCTGGTTTTGGAGTGAAAGGACGAGGTAACTACCGTAGGGAATTTCCTGTATGTATGTGTGAAATCTGTACTATTTAGCCAATGTGTCTCCTGGATAAAGGCTACGTCAATTTTGTTTCGTGTAAGCATGTTAATCATTAAGCTACGTTTGGTCGGGGAGTTAAGCCCTTGGGAATTAAGGGTAATAAACTTCAATTCTGACATTGTGGAAGTAAGATTATGTTTCTTAGGTCAAAGTTCAGGAGTCTACTGGAGAGTGATATTTAAAAAAAATGAATTCTTATTAATTTCGAAGAGCCCACTTAAATGAGTTAAGGGGAGGGGATGCAGCGGGCAAAAGCCGCTCGAATTGGGGGGTAAAAGGGGAATGGGGGGGGGAGCAACGGGAGGCAGGAGTTGCTTAGCGTATAGACTTTTGATGAGAATGTTACGTGGCGAGGAAAGAGAGATGCAGACCTTGGAGAATAAGAGAGGGGTAAGGAGAAAGATAAAAAGAAATCTGGAGGGCAGGGTTAACAGAAGGAAGGGGCTTAGTGTTAGGTACTGTGAGATAAAGTTAGTGGAGGTTATCATTAGATAGGATCTAGTGTCATAAGGTCTCTGGCTGGAGCACTAAGTACTCCCGAGAGGGAGGAGTAGTGTTGCAATTAGTATATGTGGGGTATAGTGAAACTGAAACAAAAATAGTTAAAGGGGGAGAGGTGTGCCTGACTGAGGTTATACTGCACTTGAGAGGTTGAATTGAAGAAGAAAAAGAAAGTTCTTAAGAATAAGTACATTGAGTAGAGACTAACTATGGATGGGGGTAAACCTACCCATTACAAACAGCGTGTGATAAAACAACAGTAAATAACATTTCAAACATTGCAATCATTTTAAATATAACATACAATACAAGGTAAGAATAAACCAAAACCAAAATGTAAGAAGGAGAGTTACTCGAGGGAATTCACTGCATTTCTATATTAACCAAATAAGAATTGGGAGAAAAGAATGACAGTGATGAGTAGATTAGGAGAATAACTGTACCTGGTATGTAATAGTAAAGGTGGGATAAAAACTTAGTGGGTTAGAACTACTGTGTGGAGAATGAGGCATGTATTAGCTTTTTGGATGAAGTTCGGTTTACCTTAATGTGGTAAAAATGTAGTGAAGGAGTGTAAGTGGGGTAAGGGAGTATGAGGGAAATGTGTAGGGACAAACTACTTTTCAGCTAGTTTAAAATAATAAGTGCAAGGTAAGTTAAGTGAATGAGCACATGTTATCTGCAGGTGTATTCGGGTCTAAGCTGAAGGAGAATACCAAAAGTGGAGATGGGGATTGAATAAGCTAATTGTACGAAGTGTGGGGTGATTAGGTGTAACCATGTAATATGAACTGTAAAACAATAAGAATCAGGAAACAAAGGTTAGAGTAGGAGTTTCAAGCATAGACCGTTACAGAGTAAATTTACATTTACATTACCCATACATCAACTTCAAGTCTCTGTTGGCTGATAGTCCAGAGAGATAAACAGAGTCTTTGAGAGGGAAACCTCTGAAGGAAGAGAGGGGCAAGTATAACATACGGATATGGTATATGGAGGGGGGGCAGTCCGGTAGTTTGAGTACTTTGTAGGATTAAGGAAGGTGAGTTACAGGATATTGCAGATTGAGAGTATCTCTTCACAACAGTGATCTCTTCAGGGATGGAGGTGGTGAGATTACTTCTCTGGCAGGATGAAAACTGAAAGCTCGTTGTTGGGATCGCCAGGGGGCAGCTGTGGGGTTGAGCTCCTTTGAGGTGTCCTGGGGGATAGAGGGAAGATTGTCAGCTGTAAGAAGTTTCAGGGACTGTAAAACCTGGAATCCCTGTTCAAGAGTAGTGATGGTGTAGGAGGTATCATTAAATTGAAAAAATATGCGCACAGGAAAGCCCCATCTGTATTTGATGCCATTGTTGCGAAGACATTGAGTAATTTGGTGAAAGAGTCTCCTTCTAGACAGAGTATGGGTAGAAAGATCTGGAAAGATCTTTATGTCCTGAAATGGTTCTTTCAAGATCTTATTTTGGAATGAGGCTCGAAGGATCCTTTCTTTAAACGTAAAGTAGTGTAGCCTCACAATTACATCTCTGGGGGAGCTCATGGGTGCATTCCGTGGTCTAAGACCTCTATGGGCTCTGTCAATAAGGCTTTCTTGAGGGGGAGTGGGACCCAGAAGCTCATTAAAGAGGGATTGTAAATGAGTGGGTAGTTCAGAAGGGCTAACTTCCTCAGGAATACCTCGTATTCTGAGGTTGTTGCGACGCGATCTGTCCTCCTGATCTGCCAGTTTGGTCTCCAGACCAGATATCATTTCGGCAAGTGACTGGGCATAAGCTAACAAATTGGAATGGTCGACATGAAGATCTTCCTGCTTCTTTTCCAGAGAATCTGTTCTCTCCCCTAATTGGGAAATATCCCTCTTCAGCTCAGAGACTGATGCTTTAAGTTCTTGCTTCAGAGATGAATAGTGTGAGTCCATTTTGGTTGAGAGATCTTTAATGGATTCAAGGATTGAAGAGGAGGAGTGGGACACTCTCTCAGCAGAAAGTGAGAGAGGGCGGGATGAATCCTTGGCAGATATGGTGGAATCTCTTGAGTCGTCATCTGATAAATCTTGATCAAATGTATTCTTATGTGAGAAATGATCTGATAGAGTCCTTTTTGGGATGTCCCTGTGTTTTTGTTTCTTTTTCTGTGAGTGGGCCATCTTACTCATAAAAAATCCAGCAAATTGGAAATGCTGTTGAGAGGTTCTAATTATGAGATCTGCAACGTGTCGTGGAGCAGAGAGTAAATATCAGGCGCCCCTCTAGGCAGTGATGTCTAGCTCAACCTGAGAAGTGAACTGCTGGTGAATGATTAGGAGTGCGGACCGGTAGTAGACTTTCACTGACACAAAATTATTCCTTCACTGATTTCAAGCAGATGTTAGTTATAGGTGAGCTGTGAGGGTGGGATTGCCAGACGGTTCTCTCCCCGGGGAATTGCTCTCTGCCGAGCGAGTAAGGAAAAGGAAGTATGGGGTATGACCCGTGGGCACAGTGGGCCGACAGGAAAGGGGGGGGGTAGAGAGGTCTGGTGTGTATAGCAGCGGTTAGTGTCACCTTATATAGGAAATTTGCGTAGAGTCCCACTCAGATTTATTTATTACTTAATAAAATGTCCACACCTCTTGTAACTGGGATTCCAGGAAGGAGCTATAATTGTAGGCTGATCTTATGAAGTATGGTAACAAACCTGTTGTCAAGTATATACAGAATGTGGTTTATCCCATGCGGGAGATGCTTTTCACAGTGGCTGGATTGCTGCAGTGTCTGCGGCCTTACTGGTCTGAACAATGAATGGGGTCACACTCTAGGAAATATGTCCGGTTATGGAACATCAGGTAAATTTACAGGGGATTATAGTGCAATGTCATCAATCAAAGTTCAGCAGGGATCGTAGCCTATTTTGCACTTGTAAAAGTCTGTTAGTTAATGTGTGTGGTAATGGAGTTATGTCCCACGTGAGGACTGCTTACCCCAAAGGTTATGGCTGAATCTTCACCCGTTAGCCACTCAGGCAGGAGAGCTGGGAGAGAGGAGTCGGTGAGCTCAGAGATGTGTCCCGGGCTGAGTCGGAAGACTCCCTGTGTCCACTGAAGCTGGAGAGAGGTGTAAGGTATTAGCGTGACACCAGAAGGTCTGGAAACACCCGTTCGGTAACACGGGAGAGATGTCAGTCCTCCGACTCGCTCCGGACAGGTGCGGTCCTCTGATAGCTGTGGGTTGCAGCTGGCGACTCCGGTTTGTGGTAGCGTAGTCTTTGGGGCAAGTGAGGGGGGCTGTGGGCCCAATACAGCAGTACCGGAGAGCTAGAAATAAACTTCGGACCTGAAAGTTATAAGTCCGGAAGTTAGTAGTATAGCTTGAAGAGCGCCACAGAGACGTGTGGCGCAGTAAAAATTTCCCAATAAAAGTTAGGATAACTGGGGATTTGAGCGAGATCCAGATTCGCAAAGCACAGGAAAATGGTCCATAAGCAGTTAGAGAAGTAGGGTGTGATAATTAAATCACTTTTAAAGGGTAAAGGAATAAAAAAAATAAAAAAACAAACGTTGGTCTGCAGAGCTCCTCTTTAGTGCGACCACTTCCTAGAACGGCAAACTCCGCCTCCCCTTCTAAAACATTTTTGACAAGTTAATTATTCTCATAACATGGATATTTAATCAGATCACACTCTTTGCATTAATCATATATAATCCCAATTATAGATGGTTAATATTAGGTTATTTTTTCTGATTATTCTGATACCAAATATGTTATATTATTAACATTTTATTATATTAAGGCAATTTAATACTGCTAATTTTTCCAGATTGGTAGTATTTAAAACTCCTGATATATTGCATTCATTTAGATATAGCATGTTACATTTCTGTGTATTTCTTCCTGAATACATGAATCCTGTCTATGTAGATCTGAAATAAAAATAAATGTTAATAATCACTTCTCTTCAGGTCCATAAGCATCTATTCATGTTCTTAAACACACAGAGGCTAAGATATTCATGCTTTCAAAATATGCATGTATATATACAATACACACATACACACATATATAGATATATATACATACACATACACATACACTTCTATGCAGTATCTTGTATTTATTTTCCTAGTATATTTTATTTGAAATCTAAATACAGTTGTTGGAAACATGTAAGTCATGTGTTTTCTCTGTGTTATCTTAACCCAGACGCAATATTTAACATCTTGTATATTCCAGTGTTATTAGCCACACAGCATGAGCCACTCACCAAATCTGTGCTAATTATCAGTCCCTTTTGAAGAATGCTTGCATCTTTCACATCTCTTCAGATGGATCGGCATCTCCATTGGAGGAAGCCCATATATGGGCATGTATCCTGATCTAGGTATCAGAATGCTGTCTTTTAACATTGGTTCCCAGGCAATCACACAGATGGTTTCTGAAACTGTGTTAATTTTCAGTTCCTTGCTAAATTATACAATTGCATAATTTAGCATATTGAGTGTGGTAGATCTCTTAGAAACAATCCTTTGTTCTACAAACAATGTGCACATCCACAGACTTATTAAATAAAGACAAATATACTTCTATATATTATTTAATAATATTTCAAATACCTTGACAGAAACAAAACATTTCAGGATAACTGTAGGTCCAATGCGTGCATAGGTTAAAAGGGAGAAGACTGTAAAACCGTTAGAACCAAGTTCAAAATCCATGGAGTAGAACTGGACTTGTTAAACAGTTCTGATTCTAACCAAGGCTTGAACAAATTCTTGAATACCTGGAAGACGAGCAAGCTTCCTGTGCAGTAAAACTGAAAGTACAGAAATGTGGTAGACCCTTGTCTAAGCCATCTTGAAGAAATTGTAAGATTCCTGGGATCCAAACAAAATACCATGTTTAACACTGGTTGTTATGCCCTGGGCATCTCTCTGCCGCAATCTCTTTCAAAATAGCGAGACTGCACTATTTCTGCATGAGTGGGGCACTGAAGAAATAGATTTGCAGAGTTATCAATGCAAAGGGTGCCACCCTGTGGCCCTCTCTGCATCGCACAGCGGTGGTGCCGATCGTTGGTGGGTGGGAGGCTAAGGAGGGAGGCGGGAGGTGCACGTGACAATTTAGAAAAAAAACAACCACTGAAAGTGGCAGGGAGGGGGAAGGAGGGAGGGGAGAGGGGGGATCCTAGTTATATTGCTTAGTGATGGGAATAGGAGGGTGGGAAGTCGATCTGGGAGGGAGATAGGGTATTGAGGGGGGAAGCTACTAAAAGGCAAAAAAAAATTTTAAATGCCTAATTTGCAGCAAACTGGGTACTAACAGACAGCTGCCAGTACCTAAGATGGCGGCACTTAGGTAGAGGGGGGAGGGTTAGAGAGTTGTTTGGCGGGGATCAGGGAGGTTGGGGGGTAAGGGGAATCCTACACTGCAGAAAATATATATATATATATATATATATATTAAAAAAATGGAATAAAAAGGCGCCTTTTATTTAAGTACTGGCAGACTTTCAGCCAGTACTTAAGATGGCAGTGACAAATGTAAGGTGGGGAGGGAAGAGAGCTGTTTGAGAGGGGTCAGGAAGGGATCAGGGGGTGGGATGTGTCAGGTGGGAGGCTGATCTCTACACTAAAGCTACAATTAACCCTACAAGCTACCTAAATAACCCCTTCTTTGTTGGGCATAATACAAGTGTGGTGCTCAGCGGCATTTGGCTGCCTTCTAATTACCAAAAAGCAATGCCAAAGCCATATATGCCTGCTATTTCTGAACAAAGGGAATCGCAGAGAAGCATTTACAACCATTTGTGCCATGATTGCACAAGCTGTTTGTAAATAATTTCAGTGAGAAACCTAAAATTGTGAAAAAGTTAACGATTTTTTTTTTATTAGATCGCATTTGGCGGTGAAATGGTGGCATGAAATAAACCAAAATGGGCCTAGAGCAATACTTTGCGTTGTCTACTAAAAAAAATTATATATAGCTTTGATAGGTAAATATATACATAAAAAGGCTCTATTTCTGTTTAAATGTAGTGACTCCAAAAATTCTAAAAAATACTCTGGTCTTTTGGGAAAGTTTTTGTCTAAAATGCCTTAAGGGGATAACCCTGAGCTGAACACAAAGAAAGAGACACCTTATGGTAATTTTTTCTAGTAAATAGTTTACAAGCCTGAATCAAGGTATCCACTACAAAGTCAGAGAAGCCTCTTTGGGAATGAATCTCCAAGCAGTCAAATTGAGAGATTGAAGATTTTGGTAAAAGAAAGGACCTTGATGTAACATATCTGGGAACTGATTGAGACACCACGTAGGAGTGCTGGACATCTGAACCAGATCTGCATACCACGGCCTGTGGAGCCAAGAATGAGCAATTAAAATTTCTGAAATTCTTTCTTGTTTGATTCGAGCAATTACCTTGGAAGAAGTACAATTGGAAGAAACAGATAAACTAGATGAATAGACCACTGAACTGCTAGAGCATCAATCATTTCCTCTTGAGGATCTCTCGACCTCGACCCATATTTGGGGAGTTTGTGATTTAGGTGGTATGCCATCAAGCTGATCCCTGGGAGACCCCAGCGAAACAATGATTATAGATAGATAACACACACTAATATTTTGCCTAGGTACTTAGTGTGTACTGTAAGCGAACAATCATGATATTGTTATCATTAACAAAATGGTTTCCCAAAAAGCTTGTGTGAACTTATCCAGTATTCACCTATATATTTTCAAAGAGCCACCATCCCCCGCTCCTGTTATAGAGTCTTAGCTTCTCCAGTACCTAAGCCGACACAGTGAAGAGCAGGACTCCTGTTGTGAACTGAAGCCATAACAATATGAAAGGAAAAGGTGGAAAGTGCGCAAACAATGCAGAGTGGGAAAGGGATTCATTGTTACCTCTCGGAAAGAGACTCTGGCTCTGCTTCCTTCTCACTTTGTGCTTAAAACAGGACCCTGGCACCTTCTTAGTACTCCTGCTGTAGTGTGAAGGGTTAAGAATGTTGGCCGCTATGAGGAACTGAAATTTTTATAAGGGCCGTAACCCAATGTCTATAGTAAATAGGTGACTACACCAACTAACACGTTTCATATAATAAAGGTTATAATCCCAATAATAGTGTGCTAAAACACAAACCATGTAACTGAAGTATAGCATCTGATTAAATGCCTAACTTCCCTTGTGCATACACTGTAAAAGTAAGTATGTGCTAAGGTTATACTGTGTGACTATCTGCTGTGAGACCCAGCCAAAGGTATGATTTAAGACTCTCCAGAATTCCACCTTCTGTGAACTGGCTAAGGTATACATGAGAAATGTACCTATTGGTAGCCTTTGGGCTCTGTGAGACATGTAGGTACTTACTTAGCCAATAGGACAACCTCACTCAGACACTAGCAGGGAAAGTCTGGAGCTATGATAATGTGACATATAGTATGCTAGTGTTCTTCAGAATCTATCCTCAGAGTTATAGATATTTTCATGGGCATAGATAATTTACAAAGTTAGTCTAGGCACTGATTAACCCCCCTCCCCCTGTGATCAAGCAGAGAGACATTTATTCCTGATAAGTAAATCTGACAATCATAATTATAAATTGAGTCAATTCTCTTTGAAAATACCTTTGAGAAAGTGTCCCCATTTTACACTATTGTTTTGCAAAACAATATTCAACCTGTATAAAAAAAACATTTAGTGTTGAATGGCTTTAGTTACTATATTGTTTAAAGGGCTTGAATCTCTTTTATAACATCCATTTCAAGCACCTGTTTATCTCTAGCACCAGGTTAAAAGTTCAAACACAGCACGGCTTTTTATCTGTTCGTCATAATGAGCCCTCGCTAATTTTCAGTCGGCAGCTCTGTGTGACTGTATTCTTCGTTTAATATAAATGGAGTCTTCACTGAAAAGACAATTACACAGGGTCAATTTTACCAATTTTTTTTTAATTGCTAGAGTTGGCAAGAAATGTGCAAGGTAGTATTTAGTGGCTGTGCTGGTCTGTTAGTTACCTGAAAACATTGCAGCTGCTATCTGGCTGTGCTGAATCAGCACCTTTAAAGTCATTAACTAAACACAGGGCTTCCAGAATGTCTGATATAGTTCAGAATGCAGATGACAGATTGACAGCAGCCAAGCTAAGGCCTGTCCATTTGTAATCATACCCAGCCAATATTGCTGATTTTATTTTGGGCTAGAAAGAAGGATTTATACATAACATTGTGTTAGGTTCCTATTGAACACTGCTTAAAAAAAGTCTTATGGAGCTTAAAGAGACACTCAAGTCAAAATAAACTTTTATAGTTCAGAAAAAACATTCAGTTTTAAGACACTTTCCAATTTACTTCCATTATCAAATGTTGCACAGTCTTTTTATGTTTACACTTTCTGAGGAACAAGGACCTACTGAGGATGTGCACAAGCTCACACAATATATGTATACTATACTAGTCTGTGATTGTCTGATGTCTGTCACATGAAACAGGGGGCTGGAACATATGAGAAAAAATAAACTTGGCAGAAAAAAAAATCTACTGCTTATTTGAAATTCAAAATACGTTCTATTGCCGTATCTTTTCATTGTGCATTTGTTAAAGGGACAGTATACACTAATTTTCATATAACTGCATGTAATAGACACTACTATAAAGAATAAGATGCACAGATACTGATATAAAAATCCAGTATAAAATGGTTTAAAAACTTACTTAGAAGCTCTCAGTTTAGCTCTGTTGAAAAGGCAGTTGGAAAGCCCACTGCAAGTGGGAAATAAGACACTACCCCCCCTCCCCCTTCTTTTGCATATGAAAAGACCCTTTACACAAACAGGAGCAAGCTGGAGAAGGTAGCTGACAGTATTCAAATAAAACTTTGGGGCTTGGCTAGGAGTCTGAAAATCAGAGCAATGTAATTTAAAAATAAGCAAAATTATACATTTAAAAAAAAAAAAAAAACTTTATGGGCTTTATAAATAGATCATCTACAAAACATTTATGCAAAGAAAAAATGAGTGTATAATGTTCCTTTAAGTATGCAATTCTGCTGCATTGAGTGGTCCTTTAAGATTCAATAGGTATTAGACCAATGGAAGAAAATGTGTTAAATATAAAATGTTAATTTAATTAAAAGATTTCAAAACATACTGTAATATTCCATTTGATCAGTGGCTATATATCTAAGGGACAAACTGCAGCCAGGAGCATTCTGAAAAGGTAGAGGATATGAAAGAGGTATATTAAGCATGAATAAAACAACCATTTATTGCATCACACTGCCATTAAAGGGACAGCCAAGTAAAAATGTAAGGATTCGGATAAGGCATTTTAAACGACTTTCCATTTACTTTTATCATCAAATTTGCTTTATTCTCTTCATAATCTTTGTTGAAGGCTAAATCTAAGTAAGTTCATATGTTAATTTCTAAGACCTTTAATGCCACCTCTTATGTCAGTGCATTTTATTAGCTTTACACAGATAGTCATATAGATAACATTGTGCTTACTCCCATGGAGTTATCTTAGAGTCAGCACTAATTGGCTAAAATGCAAGTCTGTCAAAAGAACTGAGATAAGCGGACAGTCTGCAGAGGCTTAGATACAAGGTAATCACAGAGGTAAAAAGTGTATTAATATAAGAGTGTTGTTATGCAAAACTGGGGAATGAGTAATAAAGGGATTATTATTATTTTCAAGTAGACTATCCCTTTAAATTGGAAAAATTCAGGGCAAGCATTAAACAAAATTAAAGTTAAATTGACTGGACAGTGGATAGAATAGGACATTTTAAACAACTTTCCAATTAAAGGGACATTCCAGTCAAAAACATAATTTATGTAAGAACTTACCTGATAAATTCATTTCTTTCATATGGCAAGAGTCCATGAGCTAGTGACATATGGGATATACAATCCTACCAGGAGGGGCAAAGTTTCCCAAACCTCAAAATGCCTATAAATACACCCCTCACCACAGCCACAATTCAGTTTTAACAAATAGCCAAGTAGTGGGGTGATAAAGAAAGGAGTAAAAAGCATCAACAAAGGAACTTGGATATAATTGTGCTTTATACAAAAATATCATAACCACCATAAACAAGGTGGGCCTCATGGACTCTTGCCAATATGAAAGAAATTAATTTATCAGGTAATTTCTTACATAAATTATGTTTTCTTTCATGTAATTGGCAAGAGTCCATGAGCTAGTGACGTATGGGATATCAATACCCAAGATGTGGAACTCCACGCAAGACTCACTAGAGAGGGAGGGATAAAAATAAACAACAGCCAAATGCTGGAAAAATAATCCACAACCCAAAATATAAGTTATTCTCATGAAGAAAAGAAAAACTTAAAACATCAGCAGAAGAATCAAACTGAAACAGCAGCCTGAAGAACTTTTCTACCAAAAACTGCTTCAGAAGAAGCAAATACATCAAGACGGTAGAATTTAGTAAATGTATGCAAAGAGGACCAAGTTGCTGCTTTGCAAATCTGATCAACTGAAGCTTCATTTTTAAAAGCCCATGAAGTGGAGACTGATCTAGTAGAATGAGCTGTAATTCTCTGAGGCGGGGCTTGACCCGACTGCAAATAAGCTTGATGAATCAAAAGCTTTAACCAAGAGGCCAAGGAAATAGCAGAGGCCTTCTGACCTTTCCTAGGACCAGAAAATATAACAAATAGACTAGAAGTCTTCCTGAAATCTTTAGTAGCTTCAACATAAAATTTCAAAGCTCTCACCACATCCAAAGAATGTAAGGATCTTTCCAAATGATTCTTAGGATTAGGACACAAGGAAGGGACAACAATTTATCTACTAATGTTGTTAGAATTCACAACCTTAGGTAAAAATTCAAATGAAGTCCGCAAAACCGCCTTATCCTGATGAAAATCAGAAAAGGAGATTCACAAGAAAGAGCAGATAGGTCAGAAACTCCTCTAGTAGAAGGGATAGCCAAAAGGAACAGCACTTTCCAAGAAAGTAGTTTAATATCCAAAGAATGCATAGGCTCAAAAGGAGGAGCCTGTAACGCCTTCAAAACCAAATTAAGACTCCAAGGAGAAGAAATTGATTTAATGACAAGCTTAATATGAACTAAAGCCTGCACAAAACAGTGAATATCAGGAAGATTAGCAATCTTTCTGTGAAATGAAACAGAAAGAGCAGAGATTTGTCCTTTCAATGAACTTGCAGACAAACCCCTATCCAAATCATCCTGGAGAAACTGTAAAATTCTAGGAATTCTAAAAGAATGCCAAGAGAATTTATGAGAAGAACACCATGAAATGTAAGTCTTCCAAACTCGATAATAAATCTTCCTAGAGACAGATTTACGAGCTTGTAACATAGTATTAATTACTGAGTCAGAGAAACCTCTATGACTTAGTACTAAGCGTTCAATTTCCACACCTTCAAATTTAATGATTTGAGATCCTGATGAAAAAACGGACCTTGAGACAGTAGGTCCGGCCTTAACGGAAGTGGCCAAGGTTGGCAACTGGACATCCGAACAAGATCCGCATACCAAAACCTGTGGGGCCATGCTGGAGCCACCAGCAACACAAATGATTGTTCCATGATGATCTTGGAGATCACTCTTGGAAGAAGAACTAGAGGCGGGAAGATATAAGCAGGTTGATAACACCAAGGAAGTGTCAGTGCATCTACGGCTTCCGCCTGAGAATCCCTGGACCTGGACCGTTTCTTGTTTAGATGAGAAGCCATCAGATCTATTTCTGGAAGACCCCAGATCTGAACAATCTGAGAAAACACATCCGGATGGAGAGACCACTCCCCTGGATGTAAAGTCTGATGGCTGAGATAACCTGCCTCCCAATTGTCTACACCTGGGATATGAACCCCAGAAATTAGACAGGAGCTGGATTCCGCACAAACAAGTATCCAAGATACTTCTTTCATAGCTTGGGGACTGTGAGTCCCACCCTGATGATTGACATATGCCACCATTGTGATATTGTCTGTCTAAAAACAAATGAACGGTTCTCTCTTCAACAGAGGCCAAAACTGAAGAGCTCTGAGAATTGCACGGAGTTCTAAAATATTGATTGGTAATCTCGCCTCTTGAGATTTCCAAACAACTTGTGCTGTTAGAGATCCCAAGACAGCTCCCCAACCTGAAAGACTTGCATCTGTTGTGATCACAGTCCAGTTGGCCGATCAAAAGAGGCCCCTTGAACTAAACGCTGGTGATTTAACCACCACGTCAGAGAGTGTCGAACATTGGGATTTAAGGATATTAATTGTGATATCTTTGTATAATCCCGGCACCATTGATTCAGCATGCAAAGCTGGAGAGGTCTCATGTGAAAACGAGCAAAAGGAATCGCGTCCGATGCTGCAGTCATGAGGCCTAAAACTTCCATGCACATAGCCACTGAAGGGAATGACTGAGACTGAAGGTGCCGACATGCTGCAACTAATTTCAAATGTCTCTTGTCTGTTAGAGACAAAGTCATGGACATTGAATCTATCTGGAAACCTAAAAAGGTGACCCTTGTCTGAGGAATCAAAAAACTTTTTGGCAAATTGATCCTCCAACCATATTTTCGAAGAAACAACACTAGTTGATTCGTGTGAGATTCTGCAGAACGTAAAGACTGAGCTAGTACCAAGATATTGTCCAAAAAAGGAAACACCGCAATACCCTGTACTCTGATTACAGAGAGTAGGGCACCCAGAACCTTTGAAAAAATTCTTGGAGCTGTTGCTAGGCGAAATGGAAGAACAACAAATTAGTAGTGCTTGTCTAGAAAAGAGAATCTCAGGAACTGATAATGTTCTGGATGAATCGGAATAACATAATTTATGTAAGAACTTACCTGATAAATTCATTTCTTTCATATTAGCAAGAGTCCATGAGCTAGTGACGTATGGGATATACATTCCTACCAGGAGGGGCAAAGTTTCCCAAACCTTAAAATGCCTATAAATACACCCCTCACCACACCCACAATTCAGTTTAACGAATAGCCAAGAAGTGGGGTGATAAGAAAAAAGTGCGAAAGCATATAAAATAAGGAATTGGAATAATTGTGCTTTATACAAAAAAATCATAACCACCACAAAAAAAGGGCGGGCCTCATGGACACTTGCTAATATGAAAGAAATGAATTTATCAGGTAAGTTCTTACATAAATTATGTTTTCTTTCATGTAATTAGCAAGAGTCCATGAGCTAGTGACGTATGGGATAATGACTACCCAAGATGTGGATCTTTCCACGCAAGAGTCACTAGAGAGGGAGGGATAAAATAAAGACAGCCAATTCCTGCTGAAAATAATCCACACCCAAAATAAAGTTTAATGAAAAACATAAGCAGAAGATTCAAACTGAAACCGCTGCCTGAAGTACTTTTCTACCAAAAACTGCTTCAGAAGAAGAAAATACATCAAAATGGTAGAATTTGGTAAAAGTATGCAAAGAGGACCAAGTTGCCGCTTTGCAAATCTGATCAACCGAAGCTTCATTCCTAAACGCCCAGGAAGTAGAAACTGACCTAGTAGAATGAGCTGTAATCCTCTGAGGCGGAGTTTTACCCGACTCAACATAGGCAAGATGAATTAAAGATTTCAACCAAGATGCCAAAGAAATGGCAGAAGTTTTCTGGCCTTTCTAGAACCGGAAAAGATAACAAATAAACTAGAAGTCTTTCGGAAAGACTTAGTAGCTTCAACATAATATTTCAAAGCTCTAACAACATCCAAAGAATGCAACGATTTCTCCTTAGAATTCTTAGGATTAGGACATAATGAAGGAACCACAATGTCTCTACTAATGTTGTTGGAATTCACAACTTAGGTAAAAATTCAAAAGAAGTTCGCAACACCGCCTTATCCTGATGAAAAATCAGAAAAGGAGACTCACAAGAAAGAGCAGATAATTCAGAAACTCTTCTGGCAGAAGAGATGGCCAAAAGGAACAAAACTTTCCAAGAAAGTAATTTAATGTCCAATGAATGCATAGGTTCAAATGGAGGAGCTTGAAGAGCCCCCAGAACCAAATTCAAACTCCAAGGAGGAGAAAGTGACTTAATGACAGGCTTTATACGAACCAAAGCTTGTACAAAACAATGAATATCAGGAAGAATAGCAATCTTTCTGTGAAAAAGAACAGAAAGAGCAGAGATTTGTCCTTTCAAGGAACTTGCGGACAAACCCTTATCTAAACCATCCTGAAGAAACTGTAATATTCTCGGTATTCTAAAAGAATGCCAAGAAAAATGATGAGAAAGACACCAAGAAATATAAGTCTTCCAGACTCTATAATATATCTCTCTGGATACAGATTTACGAGCCTGTAACATAGTATTAATCACAGAGTCAGAGAAACCTCTTTGACCAAGAATCAAGCGTTCAATCTCCATACCTTTAAATTTAAGGATTTCAGATCCTGATGGAAAAAAGGACCTTGAGACAGAAGGTCTGGTCTTAACGGAAGAGTCCACGGTTGGCAAGAGGCCATCCGGACAAGATCCGCATACCAAAACCTGTGAGGCCATGCCGGAGCTACCAGCAGAACAAACGAGCATTCCTTCAGAATCTTGGAGATTACTCTTGGAAGAAGAACTAGAGGCGGAAAGATATAGGCAGGATGATACTTCCAAGGAAGTGATAATGCATCCACTGCCTCCGCCTGAGGATCCCGGGATCTGGACAGATACCTGGGAAGTTTCTTGTTTAGATGAGAAGCCATCAGATCTATTTCTGGAAGTTCCCACATTTGAACAATCTGAAGAAATACCTCTGGGTGAAGAGACCATTCGCCCGGATGCAATGTTTGGCGACTGAGATAATCCGCTTTCCAATTGTCCATACCTGGGATATGAACCGCAGAGATTAGACAGGAGCTGGATTCCGCCCAAACCAAAATTCGAGATACTTCTTTCATAGCCAGAGGACTGTGAGTGCCTCCTTGATGATTGATGTATGCCACAGTTGTGACATTGTCTATCTGAAAACAAATGAACAACTCTCTCTTCAGAAGAGGCCAAGACTGAAGAGCTCTGAAAATTGCACGGAGTTCCAAAATATTGATCGGAAATCTCACCTCCTGAGATTCCCAAACCCCTTGTGCCGTCAGATACCCCCACACAGCTCCCCAACCTGTAAGACTTGCATCTGTTGAGATTATAGTCCAGGTCGGAAGAACAAAGAAGCCCCCTGAACTAAACGATGGTGATCTGTCCACCATGTCAGAGAGTGTCGTAAAATCGGTTTAAAGATATTAATTGAGATATCTTGAGTAATCCCTGTACCATTGGTTCAGCATACAGAGCTGAAGAGGTCGCATGTGAAAACGAGCAAAGGAGATCGCATCTGATGCGGCAGTCCTAAGACCCAACATTTCCATGCATAAGGCTACCAAAGGGAATGATTGTGACTGAAGGTTTTGACAAGCTGATATCAATGTTAAACTTCTCTTGTCTGACAAGGACAGAGTCATAGACACTGAATCTATCTAGAAACCTAAAAAGGTTACCCTTGTCTGAGGAATCAATGAACTGATTGGTAAATTGATCCTCCAACCATGAACTTGAAGAAACAACACAAGTCGATTCGTATGAGATTCTTCGAAAATGAGAAGACTGAGCAAGTACCAAGATATCGTCCAAATAAGGAAATACCAAAACCCTGTTCTCTGATTACAGAAAGAAGGGCACCGAGAACCTTTGAAAAAAATTCTTGGAACTGAGGCTAGGCCAAACGGTAGAGCCACAAAACCGGTAATGCTTGTCTAAAAAGAGAATCTCAGACACTAAAAGTGATCTGGATGAATCGGAATATGCAGATACACATCCTGTAAATCTATTGTAGACATATAATGCCCTTGCTAAACAAAAGGCAGGATAGTCCTACAGTAACCATCTTGAATGTTGGTATCCTAACATAACGATTCAATAATGATAGATCCGGAACTGGTCTGAAGGAATTGACCTTCTTTGGTACAATGAAGAGATAAAATAAAACCCCAGCCCCTGTTCCAGAACTGGAACTGGCATAAATACTCCAGCCAACTCTAGATCTGAAACACATTTCAGAAATGCTGAGCCTTTGCTGTGTTAACTGGGACACGGGAAAGAAAAAAATCTCTTAGCAGGAGGCCTTAACTTGAAGCCAATTCTGTACCTTTCTGAAACAATGTTCTGAAACCAGAGATTGAGAACGGAATTGATCCAAATTTCTTTGAAGAAAACGTAATCTGCCCCATACCAGCTGAGCTGGAATAAGGGCCGCACCTTCATAGGTACTTAGGAGCTGGCTATAGGTTTCTATAAGGCTTGGATATATTCCAAACTGGAAATAGTTTCCAAACTGATACCGCTCCTGAGGATGAAGGATCAGGCTTTTGTTCCTTGTTGTGAGGAAAGGAACGAAAATGATTATTTACCCTGGAAAGAAAGGGAAAGCAAAGTTGACTTAGAAGACATATCAGCATTCCAAGTTTAATCCATAAAGCTTTTCTAGCTAAAATAGCTAGAGACATATACCTGACATCAACTCTAATGATATCAAAAGATGGTATCACCAATAAAATTATTAGCATGTTATAGAATAATAATAATGCTATAAAATTATGATCTGTTACTTGTTGCGCTAAAGCTTCTAACCAAAAAGTTGAAGCTGCAGCAACATCCGCTAAAAATATAGCAGGTCTAAGAAGATTACCTGAACATAAGTAAGCTTTTCTTAGAAAGGATACAATTTTCCTATCTAAAGGATCCTTAAATGAAGTACTATCTGCCATAGGAATAGTAGTACATTAGCAGGAGTAGAGACAGCCCCATAACCTTAGGGATTTTTCTCCCAAAAAACTCTAATCTGTCAGATGGCACAGGATATAATTGCTTAAACGTCTAGAAGGAGTAAATAAATTACCCAAATTATTCCATTCCCTGGAAATTACTTCAGAAATAGCATCAGGGAGATAAAACACTTCTGGAATAACTACAGGAGATTTAAAAACCTTATTAAAACGTTTACATTTAGTATCAAGAGGACCAGAATCCTCTATTTCTAATGCAAATAATACTTCTTTAAGTAAGAACGAATAAATTCCATCTTGAACAAATACAAAGATTTATCAGCATCAACCTCTGAGACAGAAACCTCTGAACCAGAAGAACCATTATCAGTATCAGAATGATGATGTTCATTTAAAAATTCATCTGAAAAAAGAGAAGTTTTTAAAAGACTTTTATGTATACTAGAAGGAGAAATAACAGACATAGCCTTCTTAATGGATTTAAAAAATAAAATCTCTTATGTTATCAGTAACACTCTGAAAATTAGATGTTGACGGAACAGCAACAGGTAATGTAACAGTACAAAAGGAAATTTTATCTGCATTAATAAGTTTGACATGACATGCAATACAAACAACAGCTGGAGAAACAGATACCAAAAGTTTACAGCAGATACACTTAGCTTGGTAGCTCCAGCACTGTGCAGTGATTTTCCTGAAGTATCTTCTGACTCAGTTGCAACGTGGAACATCTTGCAATATGTAAAAGAAAAAAACAACATATAAAGCAAAATTGATCAAATTCCTTAAATGACAGTTTCAGGAATGGGAAAAAAATGCCAGAGAACAAGCTTCTAGCAACCAGAAGACTTAAATAATGTGGAGACAAAAATGACGCCCATATTTTTTAGCGCCAAAAAAGACGCCCACATTATTTGGCGCCTAAATGCTTTTGGCGCCAAAAATGACGCCACATCCGGAACGCCAACATTTTTGACGCAAAAAAACGTCAAAAAATGACGCAACTTCCGGCGACACGTATGACGCCGGAAACAGGAAAAAAATTTTGCGCCAAAAAAGTCTGCGCCAAGAATGACGCAATAAAATGAAGCATTTTCTGCCCCCGCGAGCCTAACAGCCCACAGGGAAAAAGTCAAATTTTTTAAGGTAAGAAAAAATGATTGAAACAAATGCATTTATCCCAAATATGAAACTGACTGTCTGAAAAATAAGGAATGTTGAACATTCTGAGTCAAGGCAAATAAATGTTTGAATACATATATTTAGAACTTTATAAACAAAGTGCCCAACCATAGCTTAGAGTGTCACAGAAAATAAGATTTACTTACCCCAGGACACTCATCTACATGTTTGTAGAAAGCCAAACCAGTACTGAAACGAGAATCAGCAGAGGTAATGGTATATATAAGAGTATATCGTCGATCTGAAAAGGGAGGTAAGAGATGAATCTCTACGACCGATAACAGAGAACCTATGAAATAGACCCCGTAGAAGGAGATCACTGCATTCAAATAGGCAATACTCTCCTCACATCCCTCTGACATTCACTGCACGCTGAGAGGAAAACCGGGCTCCAACTTGCTGCGGAGCGCATATCAACGTAGAATCTAGCACAAACTTACTTCACCACCTCCATCGGAGGCAAAGTTTGTAAAACTGAATTGTGGGTGTGGTGAGGGGTGTATTTATAGGCATTTTAAGGTTTGGGAAACTTTGCCCCTCCTGGTAGGAATGTATATCCCATACGTCACTAGCTCATGGACTCTTGCTAATTACATGAAAGAAATGAAGGTAAGCATCCTGCAAGTCTATTGTAGACATATAATGTCCTTGCTGAACAAATGGCAGAATAGTCCTTATAGACACCATCTTGAAAGTCGGTACTCTTACATAACGATTCAAAATTTTCAGATCCAGAACTGGTCTGAATGAATTTTCTTTCTTTGGGACACTGAATAAATTTGAATAAAACCCCAGGCCTTTTTCCTGAAAATGAACAGGCATAATTACCCCTGAAACCTCCAGATCTGAAACACACTTCAGAAAAGCCTGGGTTTTTACTGGATTCACTGGGATGCGTGAGAGAAAAAATCTTCTCACGGGAGGTCTTACTCTGAATCCTATTCGGTACGCCTGAGAGACAATGCTCTGAATCCATTGATTTTGGACAGAATTTGCCCAAACATACTTGAAAAACCTTAATCTGCCCCCTACCAGCTGAGTTGGAATGAGGGCCGCACCTTCATGCGGACTTAGGGGCTGACTTTGGTTTCTTAAAAGGCTTGGATTTATTCCAATTTGAGGAAGGCTTCCAATTGGAAACAGATTCCTTGGGGGAAGGATTAGGTTTTTGTTTCTTATCCTGAGGCAAAAAAACTCCCTTCCCCCCAGTAACAGTTGAAATAATAGAATCCAACTGAGAACCAAATAAATTATTAGAGAAAAAGAACTGAACAAAATCCCTAACTTTGCATCTGTGTCTTTATGCAAGCTTAAAGGGATTAATTAGTATATTGAAAAACTCCCATAAATCAAGGTGTGATATCTCTTCAACGATTATACAGATTTAGTAATATGTATATGAAAAATAAATCTTCCAATAACAGCTGTAAATTTTGTAAAACACACCAAGAATAGTTGTATTTATGCAGAATGATCCCACAAAAAGTGTATACAGGTGGAGATAATCTGTAGTGTGGTATAGGAAGTTCAAATATACAAGGAAAGTTGTGACAAAACACTCACTCACCCTTCTTCTTATAATGCAGGGGCTGAGTTTCCCTTTCTTTCAGCAATACCAGCGCTTCAGATGCTTGTAAATAAAAGTAATCCAATTGTTGGGAGTTGATTCCTCCGGTCTTGTAAATGCTTTAGTGAGCGTCCGGTGAGAGGGAGTGTTTGTTAGGCTGCTGGGAGCGGTATGATGCCAGAATAAACCGCCAAACAGTATTACAAACCAAATGCTTCCACACAAGTGGAGAGAAAGTCCAGCAATGAATGGACCGAGATGTAGAGATTAAAAGGTGTCTTTATTGGATATACATTAAAATACTGTGAATGGTCGCAGATAGACAAAAACAATATCACAGCCTAAGCAAGTCAGCCTAATAGCCCAATGCCAAATGCTAAAGTGTAGCATTTGGCGCACCCACGAGCCTAAGTCAGCCCGCAATTTGAAACAAAGTAGTCAATTGAAAAAAGGACTAACCCCCAGGTAAGAAAAATATTTCTTAACATTAACTTTCCCCAAATATGAAACTGGCAATCTGCAAAAGGAAATACATGAACCTGACTCATGGCAAATATAAGTACAATACATATATTTAGAACTTTATATAAATGCATAAAGTGCCAAACCATAGCTGAGGTGTCTTAAGAAATAAAAACATACTTACCAAAAGACACCCATCCACATATAGCCAAACCAGTACTGAAACAGTTATCAGTAGAGGTAATGGTATATGAGAGTATATCGTCGATCTGAAAAGGGAGGTAGGAGATGAATCTCTACGACCGATAACAGAGAACCAAAAAGACCCCCGTTAGGAAAATCATTGCATTCAATAGGTGATACTTTCCACGTCCCTCTGACATTCGCTGTATTTTGAGAGGAATCGGGCTTCAAAATGCTGAGAAGCGCATGTCAAAATAAAAATCTTAGCACAAACTTACTTCACCACCTCCATAGGAGGCAAAGTTTGTAAAACTGAATTGTGGGTGTGGTGAGGGGTGTATTTATAGGCATTTTGAGGTTTTGGAAATTTTGCCCCTCCTGGTAGGAGTGTATATCCCATAAGTCACTAGCTCATGGACTCTTGCCAATTACATGAAAAAAATATAAATGCCCATAGATTTATTGCATCTTTGAATAGAAACACATTTGCAATATACATGTATTGGCAAAAATACTTCTATTAAGAGTTATTACTGTTTTAGTGTTAACATTTTTCTCTGCACGTTCATGTGAAGCATAGCTAGATATTTTCACTGCACCCATATTTTAAATAATGCAGCTGCTCATATAATCAGTGGGGCTTGTATCATGTCACCAATTAACAAATTGAGTCATTACCAGATGGTACAAGAACCGTAGGCTCTCTGAACAAGTGTTTTGTTTAAAATGCTGGTGCACGGTGCATACTTAAATACACTTTTGAAACAACTATAGCTTTTATTAGAAGAATTTTGCTAATGCATTTATATTAAAAAATTGCTTCTGTTCAATACCAAAATGCACCCATGTGGTTTCCAATTTTTGGCTGGAATATCCCTTTAACATTTTAAATGTTGCTTAGTTTTCTTGGTATCTTTTGTTAAAGAATAATCCTAGCTAAGTTCAGGAGCATGCATATCTGCCATTTGACAGCAGAGTTTACAACTTTGTTTTTTGTAGTGTTGTAAATACTGCTGTCATAGACACATGCACACTCCTGAGCTCCTATCAGCCTACCTAGGTATACTCTTCAACAAAGGATGCCAAGAAAACAAACCACATTTAATTATAAAAGTAAACTGGGAAGTTGTTTAAAATGACATGTTCTTTCAGAATTGTAATGTTTGATTTTCACTTTACTGTCCCTTTAAAAAAAAAAAAAAAAAAGTTAATTTGAAAACGACCATTATAACTCGCTAAAAATTAAAACTTCATTCATTTGAAATGACACTAATTAAGCACATTATAAATATTTTTTGCATAAAAAGGTTAAGTTGCCACTATTTACAGGGTTTGAAAAAAAAAAACAGGAGTTGCAGATGAAATTTAAAGGGATGTAAAACCCAAATTTTCTTTCATGATTCAAATAGATCAAACAATTTCAACAACTTTCTAATTTACTTCTATTATCTAATTTGATTCATTCTCTTGAATTCCTTTGTTGAACAAAGCACTACTGGGAGCTAGCTGAAAGCCAATGACAAGAGTCATATATTTACAGCAAATCTTTATTTTATTATAAGATAAAGGAGTTTGCACTTACCCATTCTGGTGAGAAGTGTTATTAGCCGTCACTTTACCCGAAGCTCGTATTGACTATTCCCCATGTATGAAGCATAAAACTTTGGATACAGTAAACTTGACTTGAACATTGGAAGGTGTCACACATCCAGTAGAAAGAAATTATTATGAGCCAATAGTCACAGAGCCATAATGGCCAAAGGTTGAATGAAACAGACAAAAATTTTTATTAGTACCATTGTAAAAATGACAAGACACATCGGATGTTTGCAAACAAACTTCAGTCATGCTTTTCGCACCTTAGACTTGCATTTTATAAACATGATAAAGCGCAAGTCTAATGCACGAAACACGTAAGACTGAATATTTTGTAAATTTTACACAACCTTTGGGCATTATGGCTCTGTAACTATGGGCTGCTAATAATTCCTTTCTACTGGATGTTCGACACCTTCCAATGTTCAAGTCAAGTTTACCATATATTTGCAGCCACCAATCAACAGCTTCTGAGCCTACCTTGGTATAATTTTTGATTAAGGATACACAGAGAAAGAAACAAATAAGATAATAGAAATACATTGGAAAGTTATTTAGAATTGAAAGCTCTATCAAAAAAAATAAAAAATAAGCCATGTCCCTTTAACTATAAATTAAACACCTTTTGTGTAACAAACATGACGTCGCAACTACATCTCTGTCTCTCTGTGAGTTTTTCTGAACTTTGAATGAATTTTCAATAAACATTTAAGTTTTATATTTACCCTAAGACTGTGCATGGTGTATCCAATATCTACCTGACTTGTGGTACCAAACCGGAGTATTAAGCAGTCAAAAATTAAACCTGTCTACCAAAAACATCAACATGGTAGAAATTTGTAAAAGTATGCAAAAAAGACCAAGTAGCTGCCTTGCATATCTGATCAACTAAAGCCTCATTCTTGAAGGCCCAAGAAGTGTCAACTGACCTTTGGTGGAGGCTGAGCTGCCTCTAAGTAAAGTCTTGGAAATCAGAAGTTTTATTAAAGAAACAGCAAAAACTTTCTGACCTTTCCTAGTACTAGATAAATGAATGAACTAACTAGAAGTTTTTCTAAAGTCCTTAGTAGCATCAATGTAATATTTCAATACCCTAACAACATCCAAAGTATGCAAAGAGCTGAAGCATTTGTGGTATTAGGTCAAAAAGTAGGAATAGCAATCTCTCTGCTAAAGTTGTATGAAGAAACAACCTTATGCAAGTCTGTAAAACTGCATAATCCTGATGAAAAATCAGATGATGAGGATCACAAGAAAAAGTAGATAATTCAGAAACTCTTCTAGCAGAAGAGATAGCTAAAAGAAGAGTCTTGGAAAGACTTTCCAAGAAAGCAGTTTAATATCCACCTTATGCATAGGTTCAAAAGGAGGAGCCATCAAAACCCTCAACACCACGTTAAGGTTCCATGGAGGAGAAATTAGCTTGATTACAGGTTTAATATGGACCAGAGCCTAAACAAAACCATAAATATCAGGACGATTAGACCTCTTCCTGTGGAACAAGATTAAAAGAGCAGAAATCTGCCCCTTCAGAGAACTGGCAGATAGGCCCTTATCCAGACAATCCTGTAAGAACTGCAAAATTCTAGAAATTCTGAAAGAATGCCAGAAAAAAACCTGATGTACACACCAAGAAATAAAGACCTTCCAGACCTTGTGATAGATTCTCCTAGTTTCATGCTTATGAGCCTGAATTAAGGTTTCAATCACAGAATCAGATAAACACCTATGTCTAGATCCGGATGGAAAAACATACCTTGAGACAGAAGGTTTGACCGCATAGGCAGAGTCCAAGGAAGACAGCTGGACATTTGAACCAGCTCTGCATACCAAATCCAGAGAGACCAAGCTGGGGCAACCAGGAAGGAAATAGATAAGCAAGCTGAAATAACCAAGGAACAACTAGAGCATCCACTAACTCTGAGGATCCCTGGACCTCGCAAAGTAATTGGAAAGTTTGTTGTTCAAACAAAAGGCCATCAGATCTATCTCTGGGAGACCCCAAAGATCTATTATTATTATTATTATCATCGGTTATTTGTAGAGCGCCAACAGATTCCACAGCGCTATAAACAAATGCGGAGTACAACAAAACAATTATAGGGATCAAATGGGTAGAGGGCCTTGCAAAGATTTGCACTGTTGTAGTCAGCTCTTAAGAAGGTGATCTACAAACAGCTGGACTCTTAAGCTTACATGCTAAGGAGGTTCAGGGGATAGCAATGGAGGAGAGGAACTGGTATAAAATAAGATTAGCATAGGTTGTATGCATCCCTGAACAGTAGAGTCTTTAGGGAGCACTTGAAGCTTTCAAAACTAGGGGAGAGTCTTGTGGAGTGAGGCAGAGAGTTCCACAAGATGGGAGCCAGTCTGGAGAAGTCCTGTAAACAGGAGTGTGATGAGGTAACAAGAGAGGAGGAGAGTAGGAGGTCATGAGCAGAGCGAAGGGGATGGGAGGTAGAGTATCTGGAGACAAGGTATGAGATATAGGGGGAGCAGTGCAGTTGAGGGATTTGTATGTCAGAATGAGAATTTTGTGTATGACCCTAGAGGCAAGAGGAAGCCAGTGAAGGGATTTTCAGAGAGGTGCAGCAGATGAAGAGCGACGTGTAAGGAAGATGAGTCTGGCAGAGGCATTCATTATGGATTGTAAAGGAGCTAGGTGGCAGGTGGGGAGACCAGAGAGGAGAGAGTTGCAGTAATCGAGGCGGGAAAGAATGAGAGAATGGATTAAAATCTTAGTTGTGTCTTGTGTAAGGAAGTGTCTAATTTTAGAGATGTTTTTAAGGTGGAAGCGGCAGGCTTTAGCCAAGGACTGAATGTGAGGAGTGAAAGAAAGATCTGAGTCAAATGTGATCCCGAGATATCGGGCATGCGGGGTAGGGGTAATGATGGAGTTGTCGACAGATATAGAGAGATTGGGGGTGGAGATTTTGGAAGAAGGGGGGAAAATAAGGAGCTCAGTTTTGGAGAGATTTAGCTTGAGGTAGTGAGAGGACATCCCGGAAGATATGTGAGAAAGACAGTTAGTGAAACGGGTTAGCAAGGAAGGAGATAGGTCTGGTGCAGAGAAGTAGATTTGTGTGTCGTCGGCATACAAATGATATTGGAAACCGTGGGACTTTATTAGGGAATCTAGTGATGACATGTAGATTGAGAAGAGAAGGGACCGAGGACAGAGCCTTGCGGTACTCCGACAGATAGTGGTGACGTGGCAGAGGAGGCCCTAGAGAAGGCTGCACTAAAGGTACAGTTTGACAGGTAGGAAATGAGCCACGAGAGGGCTGTGTCACAGATGCTGAAGGATTGGAGGGTTTGGAGCAAAAGAGGGGGGTCAACAGTGTCAAAGGCTGTGGAGAGATCAAGGAGGATAAGCAGAGAGAAGTGGACTTTTGATTTTGCTATAAGTTGGTCATTGGTAACCTTAACAATTGCTGTCTCTGTGGAGTGATGGGGACGAAATCCAGATTGCATTGGGTCAAGAAGGGAGTTTAACGTAAGGAAATGGGATAGGCATGCATATATTAGTTTTTCAAGAAGCTTTGAGGCAAGAGGGAGGAGGGAAATAGGGCGGTAGTTGGATGGGGAGGTAGGATCAAGGGGAGGTAGGATCAAGGGAAAGTTTTTTGAGAAAAGGTGTGACCAGTGCATGTTTTAGCGATGAGGGAAATATACAGGTGCTGAGGGAGAGGTTGAAAATTTGTGTTAGCATAGGGGTAAGGGTAGCAGAGAGGGAGGGGAGTAGCTGTGAGGGGATAGGGTCAAGGGGACAGGTAGTGAGGTGAGAGCGCAGTATAAGTGCAGAAACTTCTTCCTCAGTAACAGGGGAGAATGAGCTAAGTTTAAGGTTATGTGGGTTGTGGTTGATTGAGAGCATTTGAGGGGGAGAGAGAATGGAATTATGTTGAGAGCTGATTTCATTTCTGATGGAGCCGATTTTGTTATTGAAGTGGCTGGCAAAGTCTTGAGCTGACAGAGAAGGTGGGGGAGGAGTATTGAAAGTGTAGAACAGACGTTTTGGGTTTGAAGAAAGATTAGAGATAAGAGTAGAGAAGTAATGTTGCTTAAGGAGATTAAGGGCAGAATAGTAGGAGTTCAAGATGAATTTGTAATGAAGAAAATCAGCTGAACTCCGAGATTTTCTCCAGTGTCGCTCAGCAGTACGGGAACATCTGCGTAGGTACCGTGTCAGAGGAGTATGCCAGGGCTGAGGATGAGTGTGTGATTTCCGTGCTATGGTAAGAGGGGCAAGGTTGTCAAGGACAGATGTAAGGGTGGAATTATAGTGGCAGATAGATTGTTCAGGGCAGGAAAAGGAGGAGAAGGATGAGAGGAGAGGTTTGAGGGAATTAGCAAGCTGTTGCTGATCTAATGACATAATGCTTCTGTGAAGTTTGGTGTGAGGAATAGAAGGAGGGAGAGTTGTAGGGAGGGATGATATGTTGCATGTAAGGAGATGGTGGCCAGAAAGAGGAAAGGGGGAGTTTGTGAAGTTTTAGAGAGTGCATCGATAGCTAAAGATCAGGTCAAGAGAGTGACCGTCTTTGTGAGTGGGAGAATCAGTCCATTGTGACAGACTGAAAGAGGAAGTGAATTGCAGAAGTTGTTTTGCAGAGGAGACAGTGGGTTTGTCAAGAGGGATGTTGAAGTCGCCAAGAATGAGGGCAGGGGTGTCTGAGGAAATGAAATAAGTTAGCCAGGCAGCCAAGTGATCTAGAAATTGAGTTGAGGAGCCAGGGGGTCGGTATATGACTGCAACACGTATAGAGAGAGGAGAGAATAAGCGAATCATGTGGGTTTCGAATGAGGGAAATGTGAGGGAAGAGATGGGATGTATTTGTTGAAAGGTGCAACAAGAGGAAAGTAAAATACTTACACCACCTCCTTGTCTATTACCAGACCTAGGAGTGTGGCTGAAGTGGAGGCCCCCATGTGACAGAGCAGCAGTAGATGCTGTGTCTAGAGGAGAGAGCCAGGTTTCTGTTAGGGCCAGAAGATTGAGGAAGCGGGAGATAAAGAGGTCATGTATAGAAGTGAGCTTGTTGCAAACAGAGCGAGAGTTCCAGAGTGTGCAAGTGAAATGGGTAGTGGCTTTTGATGCAAGATGAATGTGAGTAAGGTTTGCAGAGTTTTGTTTTCTGAGTCTATGGGACGGTACACATGGATGTGCACGGCTAGGCAGTTGTTGGGGACCAGGATTGGGGGAGATGTCACCCACAGTTAGTAAAAGCAAGAGGGAGAGTGAGATGAGATACAGATTTGCAGTAATGAGACTGCTTTTGAGACGAGGTGCACGGGGGAGAGAGAGTGTTTAGGAAGAGGTAAAGTTCATGAGTACAAAGTAAGGTGAGTTTAAGAGAGATGGGCTAATGAACAGTGCAGTTGGAGAGGGAGAGGAAGTAATTGAATAATGTAGTTTGTTATAGAGACAAAAGGCATAAAAAAGGAATATGAATATATTGAGAATTTTTACAAAAGTGAGAACCAGTTAAACACATAAGACACAGTATTACAGTAGCAATTGCATAAGAAAACAATAAGGTATATAAAACATAATTTTACAAAAGTACTTGCCTTGTGTCTTGCCCCTTGCCCAATCCTTGTTCAATTCTTGTATAATTCTATTGTTAATTAGTGATGTCCCGAACTGTTCGCCTGCGAACGGTTCACAGCGAACATAGTTTGTTCGCGTTCGCGTTTGTGGGCGAACACATGGCGATGTTCGGTCCGCCCCTATGTGTCATCATTGAGGAAACTTTGACCCTTTATGTCACAGCCGTCTGACACATTAGAGCCAATCAACATCAGACACTCCCTCACAGACCCTCCCAGCTACTCGGAATCCGCCATTTTAGACTCATAACGACCTTGCTTTCTTAATGAGAGGACGTGTTGTGTTTTTGCTCCTGACATTAATAGGAAAAACATAGCTAGGCTAGTGTATTTAGTGTCCACTAGAGTCCAGAAGGACTCCACTCATCTCTGCTGAAAGCACAGCACCCCAAAAAGCCCTTTTTAGGGCTATATTTCGTGCCGTTTTTTGTTTTTTTTTTGTTTGTTTTTTATTAGCATTTATAGATAGTAGTAGTAGATGGCGCTGATACTACTATCTATCTATACACAGTCACAAGGAAGAGACTGCAAGAAGGCTGCGGTCTGACCTAAAGGAGAGTATCAGTTCTTAGTTCATTTGTACAGAATATTGTGTGTTTTTTTCCATCTTGCACCTCTGTATATTGTTTTCCTTTTTTATTAGCATTTGCCTGGCTTTCAGGCTGAGTGTTTAAGGCTCACAGCATATGCTGTGATTACTGCCACCACTGATATCTCCCTAACAACAAACTAAAAAATTGAATTATTTTGCTAGTGTAATTTTTTTTCATTTTCTATGAGGCCTGTGTCACACAGCATATACTCTGGTTCATTGCTCTGTGCCAGCCACCAGTGTTAATATCCGTTTATAACATTATTTTAAATTAAAAAAAAAAAATATATATATATATATATATATAGCTAGTGTAATCTAATTACATTTACTATCAGGCCTGTGTCTGTCAGGCTCACTCAGCATTAATATACCTATTTTTTTTTTCAGTCTTTTGGTTAATTGGTCTGTGCCAGGCAGCCACCCAGCACTCATATCTTCTTCACCTTAATTTAAATATATTTTTTTTTTTTTTAAATTTGTTTGATAGTGTAATCTAATATAATTTTCTATCAGGCCTGTGTGTTTTGCTGACATACAGAGCCTACTGTGTTTACTTGCTGCCCTCCCTAGTCTATGAGCCACGACTCATATGTGTTTAACCTTTTTTTAATTTCCCCCCCAAAAAATAATTTAAATCATTTTTCTAGTGCAATCTAATAGTATTTTCTATCAGGCGTGTGTGTATCTGACTTACAGAGCCTACTGTTTTTAATAGCTGCCCTTCCAAGGCTATCAGCCACGACTCATATGTATGTGCTTAACCTTTTTCTTTAAATTCCCCAAAAAAAGTCTTTAAATCATTATGCTAGTGTAATCAAATTTTATTTTCTATCAGGCCTGTGTCTAACTGTCTATCTGACTTACACAGCATACTGTTGTTAATTGCTGCCCTACGTAGCAGCTAGCCAGTGCGACCACTCATAGAGTCATATGTGCATTGCACTTCTTAACATATTTTTTTAATTTAATATTAAAATCTAAAATTGTAAAATATTTTTCTAGTGTAATCTAACTTAATTTTCTATCAGGCCTGTGTTTTTGTCACTTACACAGCATACTGTATTAAATTGCTGCCCTACCTACCATCCATGACTCATATCTGCCAGCCTGTGTGCCAGGCCCAACTAGCCAATTAGTGGCACCAATCATAATTCTTGTAACAGTATATAAAAAAATAAAAATCATAATTTTTTGGACTGCAAATATTCAGTCTCCTAGTGCCATTGAATTGCATTTACCTCCTTCCTGCCACTGCCAGCCTTTTGTGCCAGACCGTCTAGCCAACTATTTACACCAATCATAATTGTTGTCACAAAAGTATAGTTACTAATTAAAATTAAAAAAATTTTGATTGTTGATCTTAATCCTCAGTTTGCTCGTGCCATAGAATTGCACTTTTCTACTGCCTTCCAAGCCTGTGTGCTAGACCTACTTGAAAAATATTTACACCAATCATATTTGTTGTCACAGTATTCTTAATAATTAAAAATAAACATTTTTGGTAATAGTTGTTGTGAATCCACAGTTTGCTGGTGCCATTGAATTGCACTTTCCTCCTGCCTTGCAGCCTGCTGTGTGCCAGGCCCACCTAGCCAATTATTGCCAGCAATCATATTTCTTTTAACAGTATTGCAAAAATTGTCAATCATCACTGTTTTGACTGTCAGTATTCAGTCTCCTAGTGTCCTTGAATTGCATTTACCTCCTGCCTGTCAGCCTTTTGTGCCAGGCCATCTTGCCAACTATTTACACCAATCATAATTGTTGTCACAGTATAGTTACTAATTAAAATTAAAAAATTCTTGATAGTTGATCTTAATCCTCAATTTGCTCGTGCCCTAGAATTGCACTTTTCTACTGCCTTCCAAGCCTGTGTGCCAGGCCTACTTGAAAAATATTTACACCAATCATATTTGTTGTCACAGTATTCTTAATAATTAAAAATTAAATTTTTTGGTAATAGTTGTTGTGAATCCTCAGTTTGCTGGTGCCATTGAATTTCACTTTCCTCCTGCCTTGCAGCCTGCTGTGTGCCAGGCCCACCTAGCCAAGTCTCCTAGTGTCCTTGAATTGCATCTACCTCTTGCCTGCCAGCCTTTTGTGCCAGGCCGTCTTGCCAACTATTTACACCAATCATAATTGTTGTCACAGTATAGTTACTAATTAAAATTAAAAAATTCGATGGGGGGCGGGGACAGGGATTAAAGTACTAATTAACACAAGCTAGTTATCCAACACCGTGTGTCTTGATGTTATACTTTGTCAGGGTAATCATGCAGGCCATATAGACCTCCCTTGATAGGGGGAGTAACAGGGATTACAGTTATAAGAATAGTACTACTTAAACACAACCTAATTACCATGGGTCCAAGACCAGATGTTTTATTATTATACTTTGTCAGTCTAATCATGCAGGCCATATAGAGCTCCAACAAAAGGGGGGGTAAGAGGGATTCAAGTGATAAGAACAGTTTTACTTAACACAACAAAATTACCATGGGTCCCAGACCGCGTGTCTTGTTGTTATACTTTGTCAGGGTAATCATAACCGCCATATAGACCTCCACCAATAGGGGGAGTTACAGGGCTGAAAGTGCGAAGAATAGTACTACTTAACACAACCTAGTTGGGTCCAAGAATGCATGTTTAATTATTAGACTTTATCAGGGTAATTATATATCTAACAAATCTATCTATTTCTCTTCTATCGATTCTATCTAACTATCAATCTATGTATATCTATCTATCCTATCTATCAATCTATCTTCTGTCCGGGATGTTTTGAGACAGCCACTTGTGTTTCTGACAAATTTGAAGTAGGAGGACAGAACAATCATCTTTTTCCATCTCCCGGTTCCACAAATGAAGGCCATATAGACCTCATCTGAAAGGGGGAGTAACAGGTTGTAGTAAAATGTTAAGAATAGTACTACTTAACACACCACGGGTCACAGACCGCATGTCTTATTGTTATACTCTGTCAGGGAAATTATATATATTTCAAATCCATTTATTTATATATCAAATCGATCAAACAATCAAACGTATCGATCAAATGTAGATTGCATCTATTGATCGATGTAATTCGTATCTATAAAATGTATATTACATACTTTGGTTGATGTCATTCGTATCTATAAAATGTATATTGCATCTTTGATTCGATAACATTCTAATCTATCAAATGTATATTGCATCTATTGATCGATGTAATTCGTATTGATCGAATGTATATTGCATCTATTGAGCTATGTACAGTGTATCGATCATATGTATATTGCATCGATTGAGCTATGTTATCTATGTATCTATCTATCAAATCTATCTATCTTGTGGTTGTGCAAGTGGACTGTTTGTGGTTGATTGCAGTGCATAACACTTGGAGTTTGCTCTGTCACTGTGATGCGGCCGTAACCCTTACACTACCTGATAGATACGACATCATAACTGATGTTTTAAAGAACGTTATTGCAAACAATTTGGGAATGTTAGTTGATTTAGGCCCATTATGGCTTAAAAGCAGACTCTGCATAAACTATGTAATTTTCCATGGGAGTTTTGCCAGGGATTCCCCTCCAGCATGCGACAGTCCAGTTGTTAGTACCCTTGAAACAACTTTTCCATCACTATTGTGGCCAGAAAGAGTCCTTGTAGGTTTTAAAGTTCGCCTGCCTATTGAATTCAATGGCGGTTCGAGTGTTCGCAAACAATACCGGAAGTTCGAGTCCGCCGTTTACGAACCAAAAATTTTAGGTTCGCGACATCACTATTGTTAATGTCTCACTTATAAAATGTTCACTTTGAAGATGTGAACATATGCTATTGTTACAATGTACACTGCCCAGGCAATGAATCCCTGTGCAATGCACCTCCCAAACTAGTATGAAATATATGCAGGCAGGGCAGTCAGCTGAGTCTACAGTCTGATTTAACACATCCTGGTGAAGACTACTCCCCTTGATGTAGAGATTTATGACTGAGAAAGTCTGCTTCACAGTTTTTCACCCCTGGAATATGAATTGCAGAAACTACAATAGAATATATTCCTGCCCATTAGAAAATATGAGATACCTCCCTCATGGATAGAGAACTGTAAGTTCCCCCTGATGGTTGACATTAGCCACTGCTGTGACATTGTCTGAAAACAGAAATGAGATTCTCTTTTCAACAGAGGGCAAGCTTGAAAAGTCCTGAAAATTACAGTTCTAGAACAATTATAAGTAACCTCACCTCCTGAGAATCCTAAACTCCCTGTGTTCTCAAGAAACCCCAAAAAGCTCCCCAACCTGAGAGACTTGCATCTGTAGTGATCACAGTCCAAGTAGGAGGAGCAAAAGAAGCCTCCTGAATAGTAAAGTAGTAGAACGCTTAGCCAGAGTGGAAATGGCCCCCATCTTGGGAACAGTTTCCCACAAATCAACATTAGCAGTAGGTAAAGGATATACGTTTTTAAACCTTGCAGAATGAGTAAATGAATATTTTGGCTTAGACCATTCCCTAGAGAACTTGTCAGAGACAGCATCAGGAATAGGGAAAACCTCATAGAGATTAACAACAGTCGTAAAAACTGAATTTAAACAATTACAAGGCTTATCATAAGAAACTTTAGCATCTTTAACTCCTAAAGTAATTAAGACTTCCTTTAAAAGAGAACAAATATGTTCAACTTTAAACAAAAAAGAGGAAAAATCAGGTTCAACATCAGATGAAGATTCCTCATCACCAGAGGAAACTTCAACATCTGAAGACATAACCGTATCCCTGGTTTCAGGACACATAGAACTTGTAGAAGGTAACATCTGAACTCATCTTTTATACTTGTCTTAAGGCGGGAGAGCAGCCAGCGCCTCAGAACTGCAGCCTTGATAACATTTTTCACAGTAGGTGAAACATTATTAATATTCTCCTGTAATGAACAAACAGAAATAGTATTAATACCCAAATAAACAGCATTAGGTTGGTCTGATTGCATTAATATATCTAAACATAAATGAGCTAGAGAAAACACCTCAGCTTTTTTTACAATAAGGATACATAATAATGGTAGAAAGGTGTTCAGGGGACACAGTTTCTTGGGTAGATTTAGTGACAGAATCAGACTGCTCCATTATAGCATAAGACAAAGCAACACAATAAACACTATGGGGGGTAGTTATCAAGCCGTCAACCTCAAATACGCTGGAATTCCGCAGCGTATTTGTGACGAGGCTGATTCGCCTTAGTTATCAAAGGCTAGAGACCGGCAAAAGTAGAATTTTGTGACGTAAACTTCGATCCGCCGGACTCAGAACATCCAATAGAATGCGAGCTCAATCTGATTGGCTGATTGGATCAGCCAATCGGATTGAACTTGATTCTGATTGGCTGATTCCATCAGCCAATCAGAATATTCCTACCTTAATTCCGATTGGCTGATAGAATCCTATCAGCCAATCGGAATTCGAGGGACGCCATCTTGGATGACGTCCCTTAAAGGAACCGTCATTCTTCAGTTGGACGTCGCCGGAAGAAGATGGGTCCGCGGTGGAGGTCTTCAGGATGGAGCCGGTCGTCATCGGATGAAGATAGAAGATGCCGCTTGGATCAAGATGGTTGCCGGTCCGGATCGCCTCTTCTTCCCGGATAGGATGAAGACTTTGGAGCCTCTTCTGGACCTCTTCAGCCACCGAATGATGGATCGCCAACCCCCGCTTGGGTTGGATGAAGATTTTGGAGCCAGGACGGATCGGTGATACCTGGTGAGGTGAAGACAAGGTAGGATGATCTTCAGGGGCTTAGTGTTAGGTTTATTTAAGGGGGGTTTGGGTTAGATTAGCAGTATGTGAGTGGTGGGTTGTAATGTTGGGGGGGGTATTGTATGTTTTTTTTTACAGGCAAAAGAGCTGAACTTCTTGGGGCATGCCCCGCAAAGGGCCCTGTTCAGGGCTGGTAAGGTAAAAGAGCTTTTAACTTTAGTAATTTAGAATAGGGTAGGGCATTTTTTATTTTGGGGGGCTTTGTTGTTTTATTAGGGGGCTTAGAGTAGGTGTAATTAGTTTAAAATTGTTGTAATATTTTTCTTATGTTTGTAGATATTTTTTTATTTTTTGTAACTTAGTTCTTTTTTATTTTTTGTACTTTAGTTAGTTTATTTCATTGTAGTTATTTGTAGATATTGTATTTAATTAATGTATTGATAGTGTAGTGTTAGGTTTAATTGTAGGTAATTGTAGGTATTTTATTTAATTAATTTAATGATAGTATAGTGTTAGGTTTAATTGAAACTTAGGTTAGGATTTATTTTACAGGTAATTTTGTAATTATTTTAACTAGGTAACTATTAAATAGTTCTTAACTATTTAATAGCTATTGTACCTGGTTAAAATAATTACAAACTTGCCTGTAAAATAAATATTAATCCTAAAATAGCTACAATGTAATTATAATTTATATTGTAGCTATATTAGGGTTTATTTTACAGGTAAGTATTTAGCTTTAAATAGGAATAATTTATTTAATAAGAGTTAATTAATTTCGTTAGATTAAAATTATATTTAATTTAGGGGGGTGTTAGTGTTAGGGTTAGATTTAGCTTTAGGGGTTAATCCATTTATTAGAATAGCGGTGAGCTCCGGTCAGCAGATTAGGGGTTAATAATTGAAGTTAGGTGTCGGCGATGTTAGGGAGGGCAGATTAGGGGTTAATACTATTTATTATAGGGTTAGTGAGGCGGATTAGGGGTTAATAACTTTATTATAGTAGCGCTCAGGTCCGCTCGGCAGATTAGGGGTTAATAAGTGTAGGCAGGTGGAGGCGACGTTGTGGGGGGCAGATTAGGGGTTAATAAATATAATATAGGGGTCGGCGGTGTTAGGGGCAGCAGATTAGGGGTACATAAGGATAATGTAAGTAGCGGCGGTTTACGGAGCGGCAGATTAGGGGTTAAAAATAAAATGCAGGTGTCAGCGATAGCGGGGGCGGCAGATTAGGGGTTAATAAGTGTAAGGTTAGGGGTGTTTAGACTCGGGGTACATGTTAGGGTGTTAGGTGCAGACTTAGGAGGTGTTTCCGCATAGCAAACAATGGGGCTGCGTTAAGAGCTGAACGCGGCTTTTTTGCAGGTGTTAGGTTTTTTTTCAGCTCAAACAGCCCCATTGTTTTCTATGGGGGAATCGTGCACGAGCACGTTTTTGAGGCTGGCCGCTTGCGTAAGCAACTCTGGTATTGAGAGTTGAAGCTGCGTTAAAAATGCTCTACGCTCCTTTTTTGGAGCCTAACGCAGCCTTTATGTGGACTCTCAATACCAGAGTTATTTTTATGGTGCGGCCAGAAAAAAGCCGGCGTTAGATTTTCGGGTTGTTACCGACAAAACTCCAAATCTAGCCGTAAGTTAATCCTATTTAAAACTAAATACTTACCTATAAAATAAACCCTAATATAGCTACAATATAATTAAAAGTACCTTTCAATTTATTTTAACTAGGTACAATAGCTATTAAATAGTTATTAACTATTTAATAGCTTACCTAGCTAAAATAAAGAGAAATGTACCTGTAAACTAAAAACTAACCTAAGTTACAATTACACCTAACACTACACTATACTTTAATAAATTATTCCTATTTAAAACTAAATACTTACCTGTAAAATAAACCCTAAGATAGCTACAATATAATTAATAATTACATTGTAGCTATCTTAGGATTTATATTTATTTTACATGTAACTTTGTATTTATTTTAGCTAGTTAGAATAGTTATTAAATAGTTATTAACTATTAAATAACTACCTAGCTAAAAGAAATACAAAATTACCTTTAAAATAAATCCTAACCTAAGTTACAATTAAACACTACACTATCATTAAATAAATTAAATAAATTAACTACAAATAACTACAATTAAATACAATTACATAAACTAACTAAAGTACAAAAAATAAAAAAAGCTAAGTTACAAAAAATAAAAAAAATAAGTTGCAAACATTTAAAAAATATTACAACAATTTTAAGCTACTTACACCTAATCTAAGCCCCCTAATAAAATAACAAACCCCCCCAAAATAAAAAAAATGCCCTACCCTATTCTACATTAAAAAGGTTCAAAGCTCTTTTACCTTACCAGCCCTTAAAAGGGCCTTTTGTGGGGGCATGCCCCAAAGAATTCAGCTCTTTTGCCTGTAAAAGAAAAATACAACCCCCCCAACATTAAAACCCACCACCCACATACCCCTAATCTAACCCAAACCCCCCTTAAAATAACCTAACACTAATCCCCTGAAGATCATCCTACCTTTAGTCGTCTTCACTCAGCCGAGCCACCGATGGAACTGAAGAGGACATCCGGACCGGCAGAAGTGATCATCCAAGGGGCGCTGAAGAAATCTTCCATCCGATGAAGTGATCCTCCAAGCGGCGCTGAAGAAATCTTCCATCCGGGCGATGTCATCTTCCAAGAGGCGCTGAAGAAGTCTTCTATCCGGGCGAGGTCATCTTTGAAGCCGGGTCTTTAATCTTCATCCCGCCGACGAGGAACATCCTTCTTTCCCGACGGACTACCGACGAATGAAGGCTCCTTTAAGGGACGTCATCCAAGATGGCATCCCTTTAATTCCGATTGGCTGATAGGATTCTATCAGCCAATCGGAATTAAGGTAGGAAAAATCTGATTGGCTGATTGAATCAGCCAATCAGATTCAAGTTCAATCCGATTGGCTGATCCAGTCAGCCAATCAGATTGAGCTTGCATTCTATTGGCTGTTCAGATCAGTGTAATTGTAACTTAGGTTAGTTTTTAGTTTACAGGTACATTTCTCTTTATTTTAGCTAGGTAAGCTATTAAATAGTTAATAACTATTTAATAGCTATTGTACCTAGTTATAATAAATTGAAAGGTACCTGTAAAATAAAAATAAATCCTAAGATAGCTACAATATAATTATTATTTATATTGTAGCTATATTAGGGTTTATTTTATAGGTAAGTATTTAGTTTTAAATAGGATTAACTTAGTTAATAATAGAAACATTATTTAGATTTATTTAATTAATATTTAAGTTAGGGGGGTGTTAGGGTTAGTGTTAGACTTAGGTTTAGGGGTTAATAATTTTATTACAGTGGCGGCGGTGTAGTGGGGGGCAGGATAGGGGTTAATAAATTTATTATAGGTGGCGACGGTGTAGGGGGGGCAGGATAGGGGTTAATAAATTTAATATAGGTTGCGGCAGGGTCCGGGAGCGGCGGTTTAGGGGTTAAACTATTTATTCGCGGCGAGGTGCGGGATCAGCAGAATAGGGGTTAATAACTTTATTATAGAGGGCGACGGTATAGGGGGGGCAGGATAGGGGTTACTAGGTATAATGTAGGTGGCAGCGGTGTCAGGGAGCGGCGGTTTAGGGGTTAATACATTTATCAGAGTTGCGGCAGGGTCTAGGAGTGGCGGTTTAGGGGTTAGTAACTTTCTTTAGTTGCGGGGAGCTCCGGGGGCGCCGGTATAGGGGGTAGAACAGTGCAGTTTAGTGTGAGTGCTTAGTGACAGGCTAGCAATAAAGCTGGGAAAAAGCCGAAGAGCAGCAAGGATGAGTGATAACTCTCACAGTCCGCTGCTCATCGCCCCGCGGCTTTTTGACAGCTTTATTTGATAACTTAGGCGTATTTATTCAGGTCCGCGGCTGCAAAGGTAGGCGAGCTTAGGCGGGCGTATTGGGCCGACGAAGGCAGGAAAGTTGACACGATGATAACTACCCCCCTATAACTTCTTTAAAAAGCTCTTGAGGAATGGAAATCACTTACCCTCCTAAGTAGCTTTTTAAATACATTTACAGGTATAAAGCACGCTAAGCCGAACTGCAAAACAAAGCAGGAGGCGTGAACATTACGGCCTCCATTACATATAGAGTGTCGCCCGCAAAAGCCGGCGTAGCATACAAGTTACGCGCGTATTTTTCACCCTTCAGACGTATTTTTTTTAACCATAGACTAACATAGAACAGACGCGCAATTTGGTATCCAATATAGAGCGTAAGGACTTACGCGTGCAGAATTCAGAAAATCTACTCCATTTTCATCTCGCCACAAATTGCAGGCACAGCAACCTTTGCACTGACTAAAAAAGCAACGTAACTCCCTGGAAGCCTTAACAAACACATACATTTAAGCAGCATCTCAAGGTTAAAGGGACAGTATACTATGATATTGGTTTTTAAAGGTTTAGTTGTGTATTTGAAATAGTTTGAAGCCACAACATAATCAAAACAAATGTGTGCTAACCCAACAAGTGTTAACCCAACGTGTGCAACCCAGACGTGCATAAACCCAAAGGATAAAGGTGACGAACACAAAACAGCCATATATATTAGCAAATATACATATAAACTAAAAAGGGCCCATAACATAGCTATAATAGGGTGTCTAAATTTTAATAAATAATACTTACCAATAGACAGCTAAACCAGTACTAGAACATATCAGCAGAGGTTATGGAATAGGAGTATATTGTAGATCCATAGAGAGAAGCAAAAGACAATTCTCTGCGACCAATTATGGAACGTTTATGAAAAAATTCCCATGAGATTAAAAAAGAATCATAAACCATACCCCATATACTTCCTTCTGACCAGCACTGTACTCTGAGTGGAAACCAGGCCTCAACATAGACTCAAAACCTTTCACTCTGAAGAATCAAATGCACATCTTCATTCTTCAACCACTTCCAGCTAAGGCAAAACAAAGCCTGAGGTATGTGTGAGGGGTTTATCAGGTTCTTGGGGTTTGGGATCTTTGCCTCCTCCTAGTGGTAGAGAAGAATAATTCCCAGAAGTAAGTGGACTCTCACCACCTGCATGAAAGAAACTCTGTTTGGTCCACATACCCTGGAGAGGCAAAAAAACAAGATCTGTAATCCAAGTTTTTGAAATGCTGCATATTGCCTAAAGCAGCTATATGCAGCATTTGCCTGTGAGCACAATGAGAGAAGCATAAGTACTGATTGCTCATGGGCTTATAAGAAAATCTTCCACTGCTTTGGTTGAAATTGAAACACCTCTCATGCTAAATGTCTTTGTTTATTTTCAGTACAGTAACATCCTACTTTTTTTCTTCAGATTTTGTTGCCAACTTTATTATCATCCCCAATTTTTTGAACAAATTAAGCAAACAAAAGAAACAAACATATGCATAAAGTTATGTGCCATAGCCGAGAATAAATCCATATCAAAATTTTCAAAAGATTAATGAGCCTAATATATCTGTTGCTAAATGAATTATGCGTCACTAGTAAATACCAGAAACAACCAACATTTCCTGTGAACAGACAATACATACAGAATTTAACTCATGATAGTACCAAATTAAAGAGTTAAATCCAAATATAACATTGCAATAATACATTATTCACTCAACAGATTTTCTGCCATACAAGTTATACAATATTCATGATAGTCATAAAAACCTAACCAGTATTCAAACTACTGTATTCAGCAAATAAAATAATCTCCTCTGCGAAAAACACAATTGGGCAAAAAGAAGCTACTCCCAGGTGGTTACCAGACTATAGAACAAGCTACTATGCTGTTGTTCTCTCTTCTTTTTACCCAATTATGCTTATCACAGAGGCTACTTCCAGGTGGTAGACAGGTCGTAGAACAAGTTACTGAGCTGTTTGTTCTCTTTCTGTATGTATTTGTATTATGACACTGGGGAAAGTCTCCCTAGTGGTGATGGGGCAAACCAGAAGTGGAATCCTTGCTAATGTGCCTAGAGGGATATTGCTGCACCTCACTGACCAAAAGAGGCTAAAACGATTGTCTGGGGTTGCCAGTTCTTTTGCTCAGAAAAGGGTTGCCTGGTATTTCGGGCTGGACTGACCTTGTTAGGTGTATTAGACTAATATACTTCTGGAAAGTTCTCCTGTGTGAAAAAGCACAATTGGGCAAAATGAAGCTACTACCAGGTGGTAACCAGGCCATAGAACAAGCTACTGGGCTGCTGTTGCTTCCTGGAAAAAATTATCTCTTTTTTGTATGTAATTATAAAATAATCTGCTTACATGACATGATTCCCAGATGAACATCACATTATAAAAAAAAATCTAGTTTATTTATGAAAACGGAAAAAAATCTTCTCCAAGGAAAGATTTGTGTTAGCTTGTGATATAAAGTAGCTAAAGAAAGGACTTCCACTTGTTTCCAATATCTTGGTATCAATTGTTTAGCCCTATTAAGTAGTATTTGAAGGAGTTTAAAATGGATGTCAATTGCAATTTCTGGATATTGTTACATTAAAAAAATTTGAGGTATACTGAAACATAAAGAGTTGTTTATATAAAACTTGATTTTAACATGTTACGGTTATTAATAATAAAATATGAATAATAAATACAATTTAACCCTTTAAACCAGTTGCTAAATTATTTATCGGTAGGTGGTGCTATAAATACATAGAAGTCGTTTTGTAAACAGGACTCAATCATAATAAAAGATAAATTTAAAAAGACAGTAAAAATACAGATAAACTACAAATAATTTAAATTATATTTGTATCAGTTCAATTAGCTGTTACAATATATGTCATTAGCACAATATGGTTATCCTGATTACCAAATCCTGATCAAGTAATCACAAACCAGATGCGACAATTAGAAAGCTTTACCACAATTCAACATACCAGTAGCATTTACTAGTGAACCTCTTCAGTTCCAATAGATAGACAAGTTTACTTTATATTATTAGACTGGTTCAGTAACACAGTTTACTTTATATTATTAGACTGGTTCAGTAACACAGTTTACTTTATATTATTAGACTGGTTCAGTAACACAGATATTTGAATTATCCTTAGAACAACCACATGTTACAACAGAACGATTCTAAGAATAGCCACACGTAAAGTATTCCACATACTGTTATGAAGAAGTTTAAAATCACACCTTTTTAGCCACTCAAGACCCTATATCAATACTAACATACCAGATAAGGATAAATAGTGATTATAAATAATTTATACCTACATTCAAAATAACTTTTAGTTTCTCCTACAACAGGAATTTGTAACACTATGTTATGCTATAAACACGAAACATCCAAAATTTAATTAAGAAGAAATTTAAATATAACAAATTTAAAGTTACACAAATAACAATATTCAACCCCTAATATATTTCACCCAACATTTAAATTGTGGTATGGGATAAATTATGCAGTCAGCTATGTGTGCCAGGATCTCTCTTTGGATAGGTCTGTTTCTGTGTCTTTGTTCAGGATTAGTCTATGTGATCTCTGAGCCCCTGGGATCTCTGTTTGATGTCTCAAGAAGTTCATAAGATCCAAGCAGTTCAAGAAGACCACTAAAGTTTTTCTTTTTTTATATGTTTGTGAGAGTGTCTCCTCTGGGGCTGTTCCAAGGTGTGTTAGCTTGTGAATATCTCAGATCCTTTCTGTGTGTGCCTTCCTGCATCCTCTCTAGCCTCTGAAAAAGCATCCTCTCTAGCCTCTGAAAAGGTTTGCTGAGGGGTGTAAACCTTCTGATTGGTTTAGTGTGTCCCACCCCCTAGTGACAGAGCAACTAAATAGATTCCCTCTAACAAAATGGTATGGTGGCACTACCAATAACTGACCAGCGGGTGGCATAGTTTTGAGTTACACATGGGCAATGCCTTTCCTTTAAATTTGTACAGATCTTAGTGTGTTGCACTTTCACAAGAAGAGATCCGTCTCTGAAAAGAACCAAAAGGCCACAAGCGGCCCCCTTCTGCAGCTAATGAAACTACCACATGCACAAGCCTACTCTTCCACTGTTGTCATTTCATGCATCATGCTGTGATGAGGATGGCAGGGGGTGGAGCTAGCTCATGTCAGTCTCTTTGAGGGGGCAAAGCTAGTTCTAGTCAGTGAGTATGCTAGAATCAGTCTTCTGTGTAAGGAAACAAGATGGTTGTACTGATCTAGTGACACAGTACTACAGACAGTGTGTACACAGGTAAATTCTGTCAGCATCAACAAGGACTATGGTTGCCCCTCTGAGAGGAAGTATTTACCTCAACACAAGAGGCCGTATATGTGGGTTATACTTGTGCGTCAGCAACCAAATCAATAGAGACAGTGCAGCTCCTCCTCTGGAAATCACTCTAAATTTTCCCCTGAGAGATTGACAGTTTGCTCTATAGAATAGTGATCCATCAATATTTTATATAAGGCATACATTCATATAACCACCAACACAGTTCCAGGTGCACTAGTGCTTAGAGTTATACTTAACTTTTATTGTTCCATTAAAACATATGTGAATCAAAAAACAAATACATCAATGCAGATATAAAATACCCAGAGAACAACTGTGAAACAGCTGACGCGTTTCAGCTGGGGCCGTACTCATAGCTGATAAAATCACCTTGATACCTGTACTATTTAAACCCTAATCTGTTACTGATTGGCTAAGAACAAAGTACCAATTGCAATTGTGAGTAATTTATAAGCTAATAGTGAGTGTGTTCTGACAAGAGTACACGGGAAAATAAGACTGGGTGGTATATAGTTACTTTATTGTATTCAAGTGTTTCACATGGAGCTTACCTTGAACTATGTATTAATACGGCTATGATTACCATTTTCACTGCAACAACATAGATTTGTACCTTACTCTCTATCACATATTTTTGGTGTGTTGTTTAAGGGTATACATTAATATAAGCAGCAGAGCTCATAACGGTGGCTTTCTATAAATAACATATTACATCTAGCAGTGTGCCAAGTTGTCAGTATACAATCTTACCAGTGACAAATACCTGAAACAATACAGTTCTTCTGACACGGCACCTCTATGCCAGCCCCTCAACTGGTTTACATCATCTTCCATTAATTAAATCCATTAATTTTAACCATCATCATCCTCTCCACATTCCTCCATCCATTAAATTTCCCACCTTATCACTACATAATCCTATAAATCCTATAGCTGCCTTCTTCACATTGTTCCTGAACTAAACCTCTTAGTATGCAGGGCCTCCTTTAAAAGTATACCACCTAACCCTAAAGTTTAATGCACATACAAGACTAACTATTCAAGCTGGAAATTGTATATCCTTAATAGACCAATCCTACACTCAGTACTCACTGCAAACTGCTCCCCCACTTTCTGTTTCCAACAACATCTTGCATTGAAAGCTCTCTAGGGAGAATGGTCCTTTAATCTTTCTCAGTCTGACCGAACGAGGAGTGCCTTAAAGAGACATGAGACCCAAATTCTATTCTTTCATGATTCAGAGCATACAATTTAAAATAATTTTCCATTTTATTTCTATTGTCTAATGTATTTTGTTCTTTTTGTATCCTTTCTTGAAAAGTTTATCTATATAGGCTCATAAGCTTCTAATTGGTGGCTGCACATATATTACATATACGTATATAGAATTAAGCGCATTAGAAAATAAAAGTAAAATGGAAGTTTTGGATTCCTTGTATTATTTAGGAATTTCATTACTTGGGTGATGTTTTCATGTTCAGAATTTTGCATTAGCAAATCCATAACTGGGACAGAAAAATGAACAAGATGCATGCATTTATTGTCCTCCCAATAGTTCCTCTTTCAAGAGAACATTTTTTTAAATCCCTGTACTACTTGATGCCATAACAATGTAAAAGAAAAATGTATGTGGCAATATAACACTGAAGTCACAGTCTTTCACTGAATGGTGAAATATATACTAGTTGTATCACACTTCCACTTTTAATGACTCTGAGATGCACCTGGATTGGAACAAAAAGTCAAATACAAAAGCTAAAATTCTGAGATGCAGAAATTTATAGTCTCTGTTTGGATGCCAATATAACAGGACCACGTACATGCCGTCTCGCATACCTTTATTGATAAACTTGTTTCAATGTTTAAGGAGGGTTCAAAGTGCAGCATGTTTTTGTGAGTCTGTACAAAACAAGACCACAGAAGGACACAGTCAATAAAGTCAATAAAGACGCAAGACACACCACACAAAGCCAGCGGGCAGGATGGAGTCTGCATCAAACAAGTATGCAATGAAAGACACAACGGCATACATGACAAAACCGTGCTAATGACTTTAGCTATTTATGTAAATGAGCCATTTGTAAGTAGTTAATATTTTTTTTTTTTTTGTAAAATTTTTATTGAGGTTATGCGAAGTATACAATATAGATCAGATATCATACAACACAAATAACAGAAAGAACTTAACTCTTCTAAATAGCATATTACAAGAGCAAAACATCACAATAGCTGATTATGGGTGATAATTTGAAACCTCTATTTTATATTTTTTACTATAATTACTTCCTCTTTGACTTAGCAGGTCACTTTTGGACCTATAGATACTGATGTATGCTATATTGAGGAAACTTGTTTCTGGTGTGGCCACTTTTGGACCTTAGCATAGAAAGATGTGGGGGGGGGGGAGGGAAAAATCAACAGGCTTAAGCTGTTCTGTAAGAAGATATAATAGGGGGGGGGGGGAGGCAGGGCTTTAGCAGTAGATAAAGTGTGTTGGCTCTGGTTAATTCAGAGTGATATACATAATGAGGAGCAGTCTTAGAGGGATGTCTCTCTGAAGGCATAGTAGATAGGGGAAAACCACGGAGATATAGGGGTTTCATCTGGGCACAATATGTCTTGGTTGCCAGATGAAATATATTCAGTAATTACTAGGGGCTATATAGGCAATGAAATTATAGTAGTTTTCAGATAGTAGAAAAATGTAAACTTCAGTTTCCTTTAACACAAGTGAGATGTAACTAGAAATGGACTACGTAAGGTAATTGCGCAGAAGAGTCTATGTCAATTATGTGATTGTATAAAGGGGTTCCGTTAAAACCTAATACCAAGCATCAGATCATGAGTTGGTTTCTGGATTACCTGCACTGTGTAAAGTTTATGCTATGGTAGGGTAAGCGTAGTATGAGCACATTAGGACACACATGAAAGCTTATAAAAACAATAGTAAAAGCCACTGAGATTGTATAGGCGCTAAAGAGTATATATATGGTAAGGAGGTTGCCCCTGATTATAGCATGTTTGCAGCTACTTGAGTTCCCAGACAGACACCTTTAGGTGAACTACGTATCATGTGCAGGCAAAGCTGCAGTCTAATAGTGTATGCATGTGCATCCAAAATCCGGCATAACATAGTGTGTATAAATACCAAAAAGCAAAGCAACAGAAAATAAGACACGCACACAGGAAAGAAACCAAAAAAAAACTTAGCCCCTTCTTAATATTGTACAAAACATAGTGGTCAAGGTTCTACTATCTCGTGTCAAATGCAAATTGTATATAGTTTGCCTTCACTAGCCTGTATGTTTCCCTTTGTTTTAGTAGCTATTAACAACTGGATATAAGAATTTTACTATTTGCTTAAGTGTTCAGGATGCATTATAATATAACACAGAAATATTCAACAATATAGAAAAAAAATTAAATGTAACTGGAGAGTCCATAGTTCTATTGTAAACCTAATTTAGAGCAGGATATATTAACATGGAGAGATATGTACATAGGGATAACCACATGCCCAGCAACGGCCAGCTAGTATCTGTTTTACAGTCAACCGACTCCTCTCTTCCGTAATGGGGTAAAGTAATAAGCACGGCAAATGAGGGGGCCCAGCCGGTTATGCGGAATCATCATAGTAAAGAGAGTTTCTTTGGAGTGATGTATGGAGATTTGTAAGCCGCCATTAGGCCCATATCTAGTGGGCATGTGGGTCTCCATTTTCTCTGGGAAACACTGACCATAATTTCTATCCCCACGTGTCGTAAGCCTGTACCGCAAACCTCTCTTTTCCGCGAAAAGGCATATCCTGAATTCCACAACACGCTCCTCCGTAACGGGCCATGGCTGTGTAAGGTGTCTTGTGTAGTTCTGCAGTCTTAGCTGCAAATTCAGCCCCGGGTTGAGCGCATGGGAGTATTGTACCTCTGGGGCCGATAGTGATTTTGCGCCGCTTCGATGACTTCACCATGCCTAGCTCGGGATCGGTCTTGGGAGGCGCATGGTCTTCCTTATGATCCGTCATTGGACTCTCGGCATTAGGACCTTGGGGTCTCGCAGCTCTTAGTATGTTAGAGATATCCTCAAAATTGCGAGACATTTTACAGTCTAAGGCCATGAGTAATGCACGCATCTGTGCACAGGAATCCCCATCCATGATTATATAGGAGGGATAAAGTCAGTTTGAGAGATATTGCTCCTTGTGTTAGGTACCAGAGATTAAAAGTACCGCTCTACCCAGTTAGCCCTCAGACCGGGAGAGGGGGGGTTAGATGGAATTGTGAGCTAGGCCACCATAATACTAGTCGCGCTGATAAAAGTCCTCCGGTGGATAAAATCGCTATGCGAATTGCTTCATCAGGGTAGGATTTGGCTCTTAGTAAGGCAAGAAGAGTTATAGCAGTATACAGCTGTGGAAATAGTGTTTTAATAACTCTATTTTTGGAGGTAGAAAGGGGAGCCATAAAAATATGCGTCTAGTCCTGTCTGCAGCTTAGTCACGCCCCAGTAGTTAATATTTTACTGGACTACAGTTACAAATATTCTTGCTTTATACAGCCTGAGCAGAAATGTCTGTGTGAGTAATATGGATCATACAAGTTTAAGCCATATCAATGAACTCCAGGCCCTGTCGGTCTGGACCAGAGACATTAAAGATAAATGCAAAATGCAGGTGAATAATTGAGACCTTCAAATTCAATGCATTTTTGTGCAAGTAATAAAAAGAGAGGCACAGATCTTTGTAACAGGATTTGTTGCTCTATCAAACACTCTCTCTGTCATTTATCAGCTATATTCCTTTCTCATACAGAAGAGGATAGACATCTCCTTGCAGGAGCAGAAAAATACTTTTTACTCAGAGAAATAGCTACTGTTTTCATTTAAAATCGGCAAACCTCTTGATTTACAGCAGGGCATTTAACACAGCAAGAACCTTGAAACTACAGTGGACTTAAACTCAACATATTTTTTAGCAATGTTTATGTTAATCTTTCTGTTTACTTTTCTATTCTCATATCTTAAAATCTGATTAAAAGTGTATGTTCTTTTGTTAAGCAACAGTACTTTGCATGCTGTATGTATGAGAAAGACCATTCTTGTGGTTTTGTAGTTTTATTATTCTCCTGGTTTACTTTAAAAAAATGTGGTTGTGTAGCACATTACCAACCTTCAGAACTATTACATAAAGGGATGGCTCAATAAATTGAGCTACCTGGGTCCAAGAATAAAATGTTGCCCCCCCCCCCCAACTCTCCGTCTACTACAGTCTACACCCAACCACAGTATTCAGCAGTCTCAAAGATTAAGTTCAGCTGATTGAAATTTCACATGAGACTTTGCTGTGACTCAAATGATGGACCCCATAAAAGAGTGATTTATTTAATAAAAAAAAATCCTGTCAAATCCAGCCTGGGCCCTTTGGTCAGTCATTTATGACATGCTGAACACTGAAAAACTTGACTATTAGTAACACTTTAGAAACTCACTTTCCCCCCCAAAGAGCTTTATTAGAAAGAGATAATCAAAAATGAGCAGTGAACAACAAAATGCAAGATGCCTTACAAGACATAACAATACAAGAAAAGATGTCATGTGGTCCTGATTAAACACCAAGTCCCTTTATATTTCAGCTCACGAGAATTAATCCTCCGTTATGTGAGCAATAGTCCCAAGTATAAAGTCTTGTAATTAGTTGACTCTTGAAAGAGTTAATGTAAATCTTGTTGTTTTCCACTTTTTTCCTTCTTGTATTTTTTTATTCAATTCTCTTTCTAAACTATTTTCTTTTACTCTTTTCTAGTTTTGTCTATTTAACAATGTATAACATAATATAATAATAAACCATATAAACCAAACATTCACAGTTCAGTGGTAAACTTTAAGTGTGTCTTTTTTCTTGTAACCTTGAAGCGAATAACCAAAAACTATTTCGCTTTCAAAACAGTTGGGTAAATCACAGTGTGAGTATGCGGTTTATTAAAGGGTAGGGAAGGTGGCCTATAAAAATCCAGATCTTTATTCCATCTGAAAAGGTGGAAGGACAGGTAAAAATAAAAATTGAAAATTGAAAAGGGGTGGGGTTGGGTAGGGTGGGCAGACGGAGAGTAGGGGGAGAGGGATGACTGAGTGTCCATTTTTGTCATAGTAGAGAATTTTCCCTACATCCGAAATAGAAGCTCACTTTTAACAAGCAATAATTATAGAAAGTCCTTTAGAGTATGATCAAAATAAAAGGGCTCATGCGCATGGTGCAAAGGCTTCAGTTAAAAACAAAAAAAGCAAGAGTTAATATAATTTGCAGTTCAACAATCTGAATTGTTCCACTGCAGACTAGTTGTTCATACCGAATTATACTATCTATAAAACAAAGTGAAAAATCCCCCAATAAAGCAGCACTTTGCTTAAATTAATACAAAGGGTTGAATGGTATTCAAAGTAATTTGCATTATAATGTGAATCATCATTATAATAAAGTTGTATATATAACAGCTTTATGTAAATTGGTCTTTAAATAACAAACCTAAACTTCAGATTACTTTCTATGTAACTTATGTAACTTGATTCTTTCCTGTATGATTTTTTTGTTTCTTTTTTTGAACAGCAGTCAACCTCAGTGAGCTCATTTGTTTTGTGTGCGGGGAGAAACCTTAAAGTGATGGTAAACTCTCCCCTTTTTAAAATCAGATTTGGAATGTAAGTGATATTTTAGATGAAGTTTAGATCATTAGTTGTAATGAAGATCCGTTATAACTTACTTTTAAAAATAGATATGAAATTCAAACACCCCGCGCTCCACCGCCCACTTCAAAAGACAATTTTTCTGTGAGGTAACGATCTGAAATGTTCTCCAATCAGCGCTTTCCCCATATGGCACTTGAATTAAAGGTAATTGAGAATATGACAATTGCCAGTTAATTGTTGATTTTTTACTCCTGTGATCTTTAATCTGTCTCTATTTGTTTGTGGCAAAATAAGATTTCTGTACATGATAAACCAATTTCTTTGTACTCAAAAACATAATTTATGTAAGAACTTACCTGATAAATTAATTTCTTTCATATTGGCAAGAGTCCATGAGCTAGTGACGTATGGGATATACATTCCTACCAGGAGGGGCAAAGTTTCCCCACCACACCCACAATTCAGTTTAACGAATAGCCAAGAAGTGGGGGGATAAGAAAGGAGCGAAAGCATCAATGAGGGATTGGAATAATGGTGCTTTATACAAAAAAATCATAACCAGAACAAGAAAAGGGTGGGCCTCATGGACTCTTGCCAATATGAAAGAAATGAATTTATCAGGTAAGTTCTTACATAAATTATGTTTTCTTTCATGTAATTGGCAAGAGTCCATGAGCTAGTGACGTATGGGATAGCAAATACCCAAGATGTGGAACTTCCACGCAAGAGTCACTAGAGAGGGAGGAATGAAATAAAGACAGCCAATTCCGCTGAAAAATTAATCCACAACCCAAATCAAAAGTTTCAATATTTATAATGAAAAAAACTGAAATTATAAGCAGAAGAATCAAACTGAAACAGCTGCCTGAAGTACGATTCTACCAAAAACTGCTTCTGAAGAAGAGAAAACATCAAAATGGTAGAAATTAGTAAAAGTATGCAAAGAAGACCAAGTCGTTGCTTTGCAAATCTGATCAACAGAAGCTTCATTCTTAAAAGCCCAGGAAGTAGAAACTGACCTAGTAGAATGAGCCATAATCCTCTGAGGCGGGGATTAACCCGACTCCAAATAAGCATGATGAATCAAAAGCTTTAACCAAGATGCCAAAGAAATGGCAGAAGCCTTCTGACCTTTCCTAAAACCAGAAAAGATAACAAATAGACTAGAAGTCTTTCTGAAATCTGAGTAGCTTCAACATAATATTTCAAAACTCTTACCACATCCAAAGAATGTAAGAATCTTTCCAAAGAATTTTTAGGATTAGGACACAAGGAAGGGACAATAATTCCTCTACTAATGTTGTTAGAATTCACAACTTTAGGTAAAAATTGAAATGAAGACAGCAAAACCACCTTATCCTGATGAAAAATCAGAAAAAGGAGATTCAAAAGAAAGAGCAGATAATTCAAAAACTGTTCTAGCTGAAGAGATGTCTAAAAGGAACAATACTTTCCATGAAAGTAATTTTAATGTCCAAAGAAAGCATATGCTCAAACGGAAGAGCCTGTAAAGCCCTCAGAACCAGATTAAGACTCCAAGGAGGAGAAATTGGCTTACTGAAAGGCTTGATACGAACCAAAGCATGAACAAAACAATGAATAACAGAAAGATTAGCAAATTTTTCTGTGAAAACAGCACAGAAAGAGCAGAGATTTGTCCTTTCAAGGAACTTGCAGACAAAAACCCTTATCCAAACCATCCTGAAGAAACTATAAAATCCTAGGAATTCTAAAAAAATGCCAAGAGAATTTATGAGAAGAACATCATGAGATGTAAGTCTTCCAAACTCGATAATAAATCTTACTAGACACAGATTTACGAGCCTGCAACATAGTATTAATCACTGAGTCAAAGAAACCTCTATGACAAAGTACTAAGCGTTAAATTTCCATACCATCAAATTAATAATTTGAGTTCCTGATGGAAAAAACGAATGTTAAGATATAAGGTCTGGCCTTAATGGAAGTGACCAAGATTGGCAACTGGACATCCGAACAAGAACCATATACCAAAACCTGTGCGGCCATGCTGGAGCCACCAGCAATACAAAAGATTGCTCCCTGATGATTTTGAAAATCACTCTAAAAAGAAGAACCAGAGGCGAAAAAAATATAAGCAGATTGATAACTCCAAGGAAGTGTCAATGCATACACTGCTTCTGCCTGATGATCCCCGGACTTGAATAGGCCCCTGGAAAGTTCCTTGTTTAGATGAGATGCCATCAGATCTATTTCTGGAAGCCCTCACATCTGAACAATTTGAAAAAACACATCTGGGTAAAGAGACCATTCTCCCAGATGTAAAGCTTGATTGACAGAGATAATCCGCTTCCCAATTGTCTATACCTGGGAAATGGACCGTAGAAATTAGACAGGAGCTGGATTTAGCCCAAGCAAGTATCCGAGATACTTCTTTCACAGCCTAAGGACTGAGAGTCCCACCCTGATGATTAACATACGCCACAGTTGTGACATTGTCTGTCTGAAAAACAATAAACGTCTCTTTCTTCAAAAAGAAGCCAAAACTGAAGAACTCTGAGAAATGCACGGAGTTCCAAAATATCGAATGGTAATCTTGCCTCCTGAGATTTCCAAACCCCTTGTGCTGACAGAGATCCCCAGACAGCCTCCCAACCTAAAAGACTCGCATCTGTAGTGATCATGGTCCAGGTTGAATGAACCGAAGAGACCCGTAGAACTATATGATGGTGATCTAACCACCAAGTCAAAGATAGTTGAACATTGGGATTCAAAGATATAAAAAGTGATATCCTAGAATCCCTGCACCATTAATTTAGCATAAAAAACTGGAAAGGTTTCCTATGAAAATGAGCAAAGGGAATCGAATCCAATGCTGCAGCCATGAGACCTAAAACTTCCATGCATATAGCAACTGAAGAAAATAATAGAGACTGAAGGTTCCGACAAACGGAACCCAATAAAATTGTCACTTGTCTGTTAGAGACAAAGACATTGACACACTCTATCTGGAAACCTAAAAAAAGGTGACCCTTGTCTGAGGAATCAAGGAGCTTTTGATAAAAAGATCCTCCAACCATTTCTTGAAGAAACAACAAAAGTTGAATCGCATGAGATTCCGCAGAACGAAAAGACTGAGCCAGTACCACGAGACCGTCCAAATAAGGAAACACTGAGAACCTTGAAAAGATTCTTAGAGCTGTCGCTAGACCAGAAGGAAAAGCAACAAATTGGTAATGCTTGTCAAAAAAAGAGAATCTCAGAAAATGAAAATAATCTGCATGAAAACAGAAAATGAAGATATGCATCTATTGTATCTATTGTAAACAAATAATGCCCTCACTGACCAAAGGCAGAATAGACCATATAAACACCATTCTAAAAGATGGTACTCTTATATGACAATTCAAAAAGATTTTTTGTCTTTGGGACAATGAATAGTTTTGAATAAAACCCCCAAACCCTGTTCCTAAAATGGAACTGGTATAAATACCCCAGAAAACTCCAGGTCTGAGCAGCTCCTTGAGCCCCAACGGGTGACCAGCCACGCTTCACAAGTACCCAATATATACAGGTCTGAAACACACTTCAGGAAAGTGTGAGCCTTTACTGGAATAGCTGGAATATGTTAGAGAAAAAAAAACTTCTCACAGGCGGTTTTACTCTGAATCCTATTCTGTACCCAAATCTAAGAAGTTTGGACCGAATTGAACCAAACAAATTTTAAAAAAGTCTTAACCTGCCCCTTACCAGCTAAGCTGGAATAAGAACCGCACCTACATGCAAATTTGGGGCGCTGACTTTGATCTTTTAAATGGCTTAAATTGAATGAAGAAAACTTCCAATTATAAACATGTTACTTGGGGAAGAATTAGGATTCCGTTCCTTAGTAAGAACAAAAACTAATATACGCTTAAGATTTAGTCTTAGAGCTCAATCTTGAAGCAAAAAAAACACCCTTCCCCAGAGTAACAGTTGAAGAATTGAATCCAATTGTGAACCAAATAATTGATTACCTTGGAAAAAAAGAAAACATAATTTATGTAAGAACTTACCTGATAAATTAATTTCTTTCATATTAGCAAGAGTCCATGAGCTAGTGACGTATGGGAAATACATTCCTACCAGGAGGGGCAAAGTTTCACAAACCTCAAAATGCCTATAAATACACCCCTCACCACACCCACAATTCAGTTTAACGAATAGCCAAGAAGTGGGGTGATAAAAAAGTGCGAAAGCATATAAAATAAGGAATTGGAATAATTGTGCTTTATACAAAAAATCATAACCACCACAAAAAAAGGGCGGGCCTCATGGACTCTTGCTAATATGAAAGAAATTAATTTATCAGGTAAGTTCTTACATAAATTATGTTTTCTTTCATGTAATTAGCAAGAGTCCATGAGCTAGTGACGTATGGGATAATGACTACCCAAGATGTGGATCTTTCCACACAAGAGTCACTAGAGAGGGAGGGATAAAATAAAGACAGCCAATTCCTGCTGAAAATAATCCACACCCAAAAATAAAGTTTAACGAAAAACATAAGCAGAAGATTCAAATTGAAAGCGCTGCCTGAAGTACTTTTCTACCAAAAACTGCTTCAGAAGAAGAAAATACATCAAAATGGTAGAATTTAGTAAAAGTATGCAAAGAGGACCAAGTTGCTGCTTTGCAAATCTGGTCAACCGAAGCTTCATTCCTAAACGCCCAGGAAGTAGAAACTGACCTAGTAGAATGAGCTGTAATTCTTTGAGGCGGAGTTTTACCCGACTCAACATAGGCAAGATGAATTAAAGATTTCAACCAAGATGCCAAAGAAATGGCAGAAGCTTTCTGGCCTTTTCTAGAACCGGAAAAGATAACAAATAAACTAGAAGTCTTACGGAAAGATTTCGTAGCTTCAACATAATATTTCAAAGCTCTAACAACATCCAAAGAATGCAACGATTTCTCCTTAGAATTCTTAGGATTAGGACATAATGAAGGAACCACAATTTCTCTACTAATGTTGTTGGAATTCACAACTTTAGGTAAAAATTCAAAAGAAGTTCGCAACACCGCCTTGTCCTGATGAAAAATCAGAAAAGGAGACTCACAAGAAAGAGCAGATAATTCAGAAACTCTTCTAGCAGAAGAGATGGCCAAAAGGAACAAAACTTTCCAAGAAAGTAATTTAATGTCCAATGAATGCATAGGTTCAAACGGAGGAGCTTGAAGAGCTCCCAAAACCAAATTCAAACTCCAAGGAGGAGAAATTGACTTAATAACAGGTTTTATACGAACCAAAGCTTGTACAAAACAATGAATATCAGGAAGAATAGCAATCTTTCTGTGAAAAAGAACAGAAAGAGCAGAGATTTGTCCTTTCAAAGAACTTGCGGACAAACCCTTATCTAAACCATCCTGAAGAAACTGTAAAATTCTCGGTATTCTAAAAGAATGCCAAGAAAAATGATGAGAAAGACACCAAGAAATATAAGTCTTCCAGACTCTATAATATATCTCTCGAGATACAGATTTACGAGCCTGTAACATAGTATTAATCACAGAGTCAGAGAAACCTCTTTGACCAAGAATCAAGCGTTCAATCTCCATACCTTTAAATTTAAGGATTTCAGATCCTGATGGAAAAAAGGACCTTGTGACAGAAGGTCTGGTCTTAACGGAAGAGTCCACGGTTGGCAAGAGGCCATCCGGACAAGATCCGCATACCAAAACCTGTGAGGCCATGCCGGAGCTACCAGCAGAACAAACGAGCATTCCTTCAGAATCTTGGAGATTACTCTTGGAAGAAGAACTAGAGGCGGAAAGATATAGGCAGGATGATACTTCCAAGGAAGTGATAATGCATCCACTGCCTCCGCCTGAGGATCCCGGGATCTGGACAGATACCTGGGAAGTTTCTTGTTTAGACGGGACGCCATCAGATCTATTTCTGGAAGTTCCCACATTTGAACAATCTGAAGCAATACCTCTGGGTGAAGAGACCATTCGCCCGGATGCAACGTTTGGCGACTGAGATAATCCGCTTCCCAATTGTCTATACCTGGGATATGAACCGCAGAGATTAGACAGGAGCTGGATTCCGCCCAAACCAAAATTCGAGATACTTCTTTCATAGCCAGAGGACTGTGAGTCCCTCCTTGATGATTGATGTATGCCACAGTTGTGACATTGTTTGTTTGAAAACAAATGAACGATTCTCTCTTCAGAAGAGGCCAAAACTGAAGAGCTCTGAAAATTGCACGGAGTTCCAAAATATTGATCGGTAATCTCACCTCCTGAGATTCCCAAACCCCTTGTGCCGTCAGAGATCCCCACACAGCTCCCCAACCTGTGAGACTTGCATCTGTTGAAATTACAGTCCAGGTCGGAAGCACAAAAGAAGCCCCCTGAATTAAACGATGGTGATCTGTCCACCATGTTAGAGAGTGTCGAACAATCGGTTTTAAAGATATTAATTGAGATATCTTCGTGTAATCCTTGCACCATTGCTTCAGCATACAGAGCTGAAGAGGTTGCATGTGAAAACGAGCAAAGGGGATCGCGTCCGATGCAGCAGTCATAAGACCTAGAATTTCCATGCATAAGGCTACCGAAGGGAATGATTGTGACTGAAGGTTTCGACAAGCTGCAATCAATTTTAGACGTCTCTTGTCTGTTAAAGACAGAGTCATGGACACTGAATCCATCTGGAAACCCAGAAAGGTTACCCTTGTCTGAGGAATCAAAGAACTTTTTGGTAAATTGATCCTCCAACCATGATCTTGAAGAAACAACACAAGTCGATTCGTATGAGATTCTGCTAAATGTAAAGACTGAGCAAGTACCAAGATATCGTCCAAATAAGGAAATACCACAATACCCTGTTCTCTGATTACAGACAGAAGGGCACCGAGAACCTTTGTAAAAATTCTTGGAGCTGTAGCTAGGCCAAACGGCAGAGCCACAAACTGGTAATGCTTGTCCAGAAAAGAGAATCTCAGGAACTGATAATGATCTGGATGAATCGGAATATGCAGATATGCATCCTGTAAATCTATTGTGGACATATAATTCCCTTGCTGAACAAAAGGCAAGATAGTCCTTACAGTTACCATCTTGAACGTTGGTATTCTTACATAACGATTCAATATTTTTAGATCCAGAACTGGTCTGAAGGAATTCTCCTTCTTTGGTACAATGAAGAGATTTGAATAAAACCCCATCCCCTGTTCCGGAACTGGAACCGGCATAATTACTCCAGTCAACTCTAGATCTGAAACACATTTCAGAAATGCTTGAGCTTTTACTGGATTTACTGGGACACGGGAAAGAAAAAATCTCTTTGCAGGAGGTCTTATCTTGAAACCAATTCTGTACCCTTCTGAAACAATGCTCTGAATCCAAAGATTGTGAACAGAATTGATCCAAATTTCCTTGAAAAAACGTAACCTGCCCCCTACCAGCTGAGCTGGAATGAGGGCCGCACCTTCATGTGGACTTAGAAGCAGGCTTTGCCTTTCTAGCTGGCTTGGATTTATTCCAGACTGGAGATGGTTTCCAAACTGAAACTGCTCCTGAGGATGAAGGATCAGGCTTTTGTTCTTTGTTGAAACGAAAGGAACGAAAATGATTATTAGCCCTGCTTTTACCTTTAGATTTTTTATCCTGTGGTAAAAAAGTTCCTTTCCCACCAGTAACAGTTGAAATAATGGAATCCAACTGAGAACCAAATAATTTGTTACCCTGGAAAGAAATGGAAAGTAAAGTAGATTTAGAAGCCATATCAGCATTCCAAGTTTTAAGCCATAAAGCTCTTCTAGCTAAAATAGCTAGAGACATAAACCTGACATCAACTCTGATAATATCAAAAATGGCATCACAGATAAAATTATTAGCATGCTGTAGAAGAATAATAATATCATGAGAATCATGATGTGTTACTTGTTGCGCTAAAGTTTCCAACCAGAATGTTGAAGCTGCAGCAACATCAGCCAAAGATATAGCAGGTCTAAGAAGATTACCTGAACACAGATAAGCTTTTCTTAGAAAGGATTCAATTTTCCTATCTAAAGGATCCTTAAACGAAGTACCATCTGACGTAGGAATAGTAGTACGTTTAGCAAGGGTAGAAATAGCCCCATCAACTTTAGGGATTTTGTCCCAAAATTCTAATCTGTCAGACGGCACAGGATATAATCGCTTAAAACGTTTAGAAGGAGTAAATGAATTACCCAATTTATCCCATTCTTTGGAAATTACTGCAGAAATAGCATTAGGAACAGGAAAAACTTCTGGAATAACCACAGGAGCTTTAAATACCCTATCCAAACGTTTAGAATTAGTATCAAGAGGACCAGAATCCTCTATTTCTAAAGCAATTAGTACTTCTTTAAGTAAAGAACGAATAAATTCCATTTTAAATAAATATGAAGATTTATCAGCATCAATCTCTGAGACAGAATCCTCTGAACCAGAAGAGTCATCAGAATCAGAATGATGATGTTCATTTAAAAATTCATCTGTAGGGAGAGAAGTTTTAAAAGATTTTTTACGTTTACTAGAAGGAGAAATAACAGACATAGCCTTCTTTATGGATTCTGAAACAAAATCTCTTATATTATCAGGAACATTCTGCACCTTAGATGTTGAAGGAACTGCAACAGGCAATGGTACTTTACTAAAGGAAATATTATCTGCTTTAACAAGTTTGTCATGACAATCAATACAAACAACAGCTGGAGGAATAGCTACCAAAAGTTTACAGCAGATACACTTAGCTTTGGTAGATCCAGCACTAGACAGCGATTTTCCTGTAGTATCTTCTGGCTCAGATGCAACGTGAGACATCTTGCAATATGTAAGAGAAAAAACAACATATATATAAAGCAAAATTGATCAAATTCCTTAAATGACAGTTTCAGGAATGGGAAAAAATGCCAAAGAACAAGCTTCTAGCAACCAGAAGCAATGAAAAATGAGACTTAAATAATGTGGAGACAAAAGCGACGCCCATATTTTTCGTGCCAATAAGACGCCCACATTATTTGGCGCCTAAATGCTTTTTGGCGCCAAAATGACGCCACATCCGGAACGCCGACATTTTTGGCGCAAAATAACGTCAAAAAATGACGCAACTTCCGGCGACACGTATGACGCCGGAAACGAATTTTTTGCGCCAAAAAAGTCAGCGCCAAGAATGACGCAATAAAATGAAGCATTTTCAGCCCCCGCGAGCCTAACAGCCCACAGGGAAGAGTCAAATTTTTGAAGGTAAGAAAAAAAGAATAAATCAAATGCATTATCCCAAATATGAAACTGACTGTCTGAAAATAAGGAAAGTTGAACATTCTGAGTCAAGGCAAATAAATGTTTGAATACATATATTTAGAACTTTATAAATAAAGTGCCCAACCATAGCTTGGAGTGTCACAGAAAATAAGATTTACTTACCCCAGGACACTCATCTACATGTTTGTAGAAAGCCAAACCAGTACTGAAACGAGAATCAGCAGAGGTAATGGTATATATAAGAGTATATCGTCGATCTGAAAAGGGAGGTAAGAGATGAATCTCTACGACCGATAACAGAGAACCTATGAAATAGACCCCGTAGAAGGAGATCACTGCATTCAAATAGGCAATACTCTCCTCACATCCCTCTGACATTCACTGCACGCTGAGAGGAAAACCGGGCTCCAACTTGCTGCGGAGCGCATATCAACGTAGAATCTAGCACAAACTTACTTCACCACCTCCATCGGAGGCAAAGTTTGTAAAACTGAATTGTGGGTGTGGTGAGGGGTGTATTTATAGGCATTTTGAGGTTTGGGAAACTTTGCCCCTCCTGGTAGGAATGTATATCCCATACGTCACTAGCTCATGGACTCTTGCTAATTACATGAAAGAAATATGGAATTTATAAATCAAATTAACATTCCAAGATTTAAGTCACAAAGTTCTTCTAGCTAAAATAGCTAAAGACTAGATTAAACCTCATTTGCGAAAATATAAAAAAATGACGACACAAATGAAATTATTAGCATGTTGATCAACCTAACAATGCTAAACAAATCATAATCTGATACTTGTTGCACTAAGGTATCCAACCAGAAAGTTGAAGCAGTTGCAACATCAGCCAAATAAATTACAGGTCTAAGAAAAGTACCTGAAAATAAATAATTTTCCTTAAATAAGATACAAGTTTCCCATCTGAAGGAAAAAAAATAAATACTATTTTCTATAGGAATAGTAGTATGTTTAGCAAGAGTAGAGATAGCCCCATTAACTTGGGGGATCTTTCCTCAAAACTTAAAACTAACTGCCGGCAAAGGATACAACTTAAACACCTTAAAGAAGGAATAAAAGAAATTCCCGGCCTATTCCATTCCCTAGTATCAGGAACTGGAAAAAAAAACTCTGAAGAAACCACAGAAGGTTAATAAGCAGAATTTAAATGTTAGCTGGTCTTAAAATTAAAAGAACTAGTTACTTCAATATCCAAAATAATCAACACCTTTTCAACAAAGAACAAATGCACTCTATTTAAAAATAAAAAAGTAGATTTGTTAGTGTCAATATCTGATGAAGAATATCCTGAATGAGAAAAAACATCATCAAGGATAATTCAGTATGTTGTTGGTCATTTGAAACTTCATCAACTTAAATGAGAAGTTTAAAAAAGACCTAAAATTTTTATTAGAAGTCGGGATGGCAGACAAAGCCTTTAGAATAGAATCAGAAAAATATTCTTATAAATTCCTAAGTATATCTTGTACATTAGATGTAAAAAGAATAGTAATAGATAATGCATAAATACTAATGGACTCTGCATGTAAAAGATTATCATGATAACTTATTACATACCATAGCTAAAGATAAACATTCATAACATTAAAATAAATGAACTTAGCTTTGGTAGGGCTGATATCAGTCATCAGGAATCCAACAGTATTTTCTGATACAGGAACAGTTTTTGGAATATCTTGCAATATGTAATAGAAAAAGCAACATATAAAGCAAAATTATCAAATTCCTTAAATGACAGTTTCAGGAATGGGAAAAAATGCAAACAGAACAGGCCTCTAGAAACCAGAAGCAACTAAAAAAATGAGACTTAGCGAGTAGTCAGACGAGCCGGAATCAGAAACAAGGAGAACAGCAGAGTCAGGAACAAGCCAGAGATCAGGAACCAGGAGGGATGTCAGACACCCAGGTAATACACAGGAGCTCTCACAAACAAGTCTGAGACAACGCAAGGGCAAAGAATACTGAACAGAGGCCCTTTACATAATAAGTGATGACATCAGAATTCTGAGACTGCATCCTGTCTCACACGTATGATGTTCACCAGTCTGGCCATAAGAGGAAGTGCAGGAAATGAGCAGCATCACACAGAATGCACTAGAGTCAGCAAGAGAGGTGAGTAAAATGGCTGCCAGCAGCACATGGCAAACAAAACAGGGAAAAAACCCTGACAGTACCCTCCCCTCAACGACCCCTCCCCCATGGGAGGACAAAAGGCTTATTGGGGAAACGGGCATGGAAGGCACGGAAGAGGGTGGGAGCATGCACATCAGAGGAGGGAACCCATGAACGCTCCTCCGGACCATAGCCTCTCCAGTGAACCAAATACTGTACGTGGCCCCTGGACATACGAGAGTCAATAATGCAGCTGACCTCATACTCCTCATGGTTGTCAACAAAGATAGGATGGGGACGAGGCAACACAGTGGTAAACCAATTACAAACCAATGGTTTCAAGAGGGAGACATGAAAAACATTTGAGATTCGCATTGCAGGAGGAAGGTCAAGAGTGTAGGCCACAGGATTGACCAACATAATGGGGAGCCAGTTTATTGGAAGGCACACAAAGATTCAAGTTGCAGGAGGACAGCCAAACTCTCTCACCAACCTGGTAGGAAGGCGCAGGCAGATGCCTACGATCAGCCTGGAACTTTTGGCGCTGCATAGAGCGATGAAGGCAATCCTGAAACTGCACCCACGTGGAACGGAGTTGCCGGAGATGCTCCTCCAAAGGCGGAATACCCTGAGACATGAATAAATCGGGCAACAAGGATGGTTGAAACCCATAATTCGCCATGAATGGGGGTAACTTGGAGGAAGCATTAATAGTACTATTACGAGCAAACTCTACCCAAGGTAACAGTTCAGACCAATTATTGTGGTGATCTGAGACATAGCAATGGAGGAACTGTTCCAGAGCTTGATTAGACTGTTCCGCAGCCCCATTAGATTGAGGGTGATATGCAGAGGAGAAGGAAAGCTGGATCCCAATTTGAGCACAAAAGGAATGCCAAAATATGGAGACAAATTGTAAATGGAAGACCTCCCGGGCAAAAATTGAAGCAAGCTCCTGAGCGGTAGGCAACTTCTTCAAGGGAATGCAATGTGACATTTTAGAAAAACGGTCAACCACCATAAGGATAACAGTATTGCCATTTGAAACAGGGAGCTCAACAATGAAGTCCATGGAAAGATGTGTCCAAGGATGCTCACCATTGGCAATAGGTTGAAAAAGACCCACAGGAAGACGTCAAGGAGTCTTATTCTGTGCACAAACTGAGCAGGAGGCAACATACGCCGCAACATCAGAACGAAGACCTGGCCTGCAGCTTTAGGATAGTGGTAAGTGTGCAAAAGTTTAGTTCGAAGATTCTCAGGAACAAAACACTTACCACTAGGTTTCTCAGGAGGTGCATTGGTTTGTGCAGCCAGGATCTCCTCCCCCAAGGGAGAAGTCAAACTAGTATGTATGGTAGCCAAAATATGGTCAGGAGGTATAACTGGAGTAGGTACAGACTCCACCTTGGACAGAGGGGAACATTGTCGAGAGAGGGCATCAGCCCTAACTTTCTTACTACCAGGCAGATAGGAGACCACGGAACAGGAGGCTTCCGCAAGCGCTCCTTGAAAGAGGGCCTCTCACTTAGTCTGATGTCAATTAGGATTAAAAAGGCACCAATGTCTCGAGATCTTCTGGTAAATCTCTGGCAGCAACTTTGTCTATAATCGCACCAGAGCGCCCATGAAAGAAGGCGGCAACAAGGGCTTCATTGTTCCAACCAACCTCTGTGGCAAGCGTACGGAACTCAATGGCATACTGAGCAACAGATCTTATACCTTGCTGAATGGACATGAGTCGTTTAGCAGCAAAGGAGGAGCGATCCGGAACATCAAATACCCTTCAAAAGGAGGCCACAAATTCAGGGTAATTTGAAATCAAAGGTGTATTAGTCTCCCACAAGGGATTAGCCCAGGCAAGAGCTGTGTCAGAGAGTAACGAGATGAGAAATCCCACCTTAGCTCTGTCAGAGGGAAACGCCTTAGGTAACATCTCAAAGTAAATGCCTACCTGGTTCAAAAACCCTCTGCACTGATTAGGATCCCCTCCATAACGCTGAGGTAGAGGTGCAGAACCGGACATGCTCCTGGTAGAACTAGGTGCAGCAGCGGAAACAGGAGCAGTCATAACTTGCTGGACAATTTGGTCCAAATGTGCAGTGCAAATCAGCAGGGTTTGCAGGGCTAGTGCTAATTGATCCATGCTGTGATCCTGTTCAGCCATCCTGGAAATTATGGCAGGTAAAGGTGGATTATTAGCACCATCAGGATTCATGGCCCTTGCGTAATGTCAGAGTGCCTGGAATCAGACTGAGACGAGAAGTGCAAAAATAATCACACCTTTATTAATAGCAAAAAATAATAAAAAGTCCACAAGTCAAATAACAAGGCAGGAATCAAAACCAGAGCTGGTAGTCAGAAGAGCCGAGTCAGGAGCCTAAGCGAGTAGTCAGACGAGCCAGAATCAGGAACAAGGAGAACAGCAGAGTCAGGAACAAGCCAGAGATCAGGAACCAGGAGGGACGTCAGACAACCAGGTAATACACAGGAGCTCTCACAAACAGGTCTGAGACAACGCAAGGGCAAAGAATACTGAACAGAGGCCCTTTACATAATAAGTGATGACATCAGAATTCTGAGACTGCATCCTGTCTCACACGGAGGATGTACACCAGTCTGGCCATAAAAGGAAGTGCAGGAAATGAGCAGTATCACACAGAATGCACTAGAGTCAGCAAGAGAGGTGAGTAAAATGGCTGCCAGCAGCACATGGCAAACAAAACAGGGAAAAAACCCTTACACCTTTAACAACATATCTTGTGATCCTTTACCCCTCTCAATTGGAGTACCGCAAGGCTCTGTCTTGGGTCCCTTGCTTTTCTCTCTCTATACATCCACCCTTTGAAAAATTATAGCCTCCTTTGGCTTCCAGTACCACTTATATGCTGATGATACCCAAATCTATCTTTCCTTCCTGATATCTCTACCTCTTTACTCAACCAGATTTCCAACTGCCTCTCTGCAATTTCCTTTTGGATGTCTTCACACTACCTCCAACTCAATCTGTCCAAAACTGAGCTGCTTCTTATTCCCCCCTCTTCGAGACATCCAACACCTGACATTTCTCTGACAGTCGGTGTTACGTGCTGAGCCTTCCCAATGGAGTGGAAGAGATCTCAGTAGTCCTGCTCCAGTTCCCACTCCAGGGTTGCTAGGTGAGCCAGGTCTTGCTCTACCGCATGGGGGTCAACCTAGTCATGCCTAGCCTCCCTCTCTTAGAAAATGTCCTGAAGTCTGGTCTGTGCAGGGCTCCCAAAGTCAGGCTCTGCAAAGGACTCCCATAACAAGCCAGGACCTTCAAACTCCTCTCCCTCTGGCTTGTCATACTCGGCTGTCCAGGGTATATAAAGTCCTCCAGCCATAGCTCCTGCCATACCCGGTGCTCTAGTTCCTTCACCCATTCTTCCAGGGGCGGCTCTCCCAGGAAGGGCATCCGCAGGGCCACTTGCTTTTGCAACCACTGCTCTTCACTGGGGAGACCCCACTGGTATTGTACATTATCCAGGGCCTGGTACCAGATGCCTTTCCTTAATGCATCCCGGCCATCCAGGTCCTCCTCCTCGTATAACACTGCTGGTTCCATTCTGTTGCTTTTAGGGTCGCTGTACTGAGACATGCATTGCCCCCAACTTGTAACTCCATGGAATGGTGTCTCTTGTAGCTGTCCTTCTGGTTGTGGGAAAGATCCCGCTGCTTGCCACCAATTGTTACAATATAACCCGGATATCGAGGGTTAATACCAGATGAAAGATGCCCTTAATACGGGAATAGCAACTCACGAACCCAGTTAATACACTAAACAGGGAAAATACACGAAATCCTTCTCTCCTGGAACAGGCAAAAGAATAATTCAAAGTAGACCAAGCTCCGTCTTGAGGGTAAAAACAGGAATCTCTTTATTGAGGGCTACATGCCCGGTATTTAAGCAGGTCTCCCACCTGGTGGACAAGTATAGTACATTAGCCAATCGCAGTGGCTCAGGCATAAACGCTCCCCTTGGTATCAGTGAACCCCTCCTCCCTATCCTGGAGATAATTGGGAAGAAATCCAACTATCTCCATGGCTAGAGGAAAACGCCCTTTTACAGGATACAATAAAGATACATTGCATAAACAATTAAACAATCAAACACAAGAAAACAATTGTCTATTCACAGGTAAAACAGATTAACATATCAAGTTAATTAACTGGGGAAGAAAGTTACTCAGACAATCTGATGTTGGGCAGTCTAGTTAACATATCACACAGCAACACAATCAGTTTACCCAGACAGACTCCTGAGACACAATAAAACTAGAAACGAAAATAAAATACATCTTATTACAGAATACAATAACAGCTCTTATTAACTATAAAGTCCTTTTTTGCCCACTTGGTTTATAGAGTCACAATTGCTCCCACAAGGGGCACTCATACCCTGTACCCATCCTGTATTTATGGATACAGGGTGACATGGACATAAGACAGAGTTATGAAAGAACATGGGCTGTCCAGCATATAAAATCCCACATTTCCATGCAGTCTCTGGGTATCCTTAAGCCCATGTACCTCCAGCCCAAAGAATGTTCCATAACAGGCCCTCCAATGCACAGTGGCGAGATTGGTCTTGTCACAGTCTGAGACTCTATTCTCAACACCTCACCCCAAGTCCGCTGTCTTGGGGTCACACTTGACTCAGAACTCACCTTCAACCCACATATACAAGCACTAACCAAATCCTGCCGTGCACACCAATGCAACATTTTCAGAATTCGTCCCTCATTTTGTCACGCATTGATTATTACAATCTACTTCTAAATGGCCTTCCAAATCACTGCCTCTCCTCCCTCCAATCTATTATGAATGCTTCAGCTAGACTCATCCACCTAAGTCACCGATCTACATCAGATGCTCCACTCTGCCAGTCTCTACACTGACTCCCCATACACTCCTAAATACAATTTAAAGTATTAACCCTAACTTACAAAGCACTTAACAGTCTAACTCCCAACTACATTTCCTATCTCATCTACAAATAGTCCCCATTCCGTCCTCTTCGATCAACCTCTGACCTACGGCTCTCTACTCCTGTTATCTCTACATCCCACGCCCGCCTCCAAGGCTTCGCACGTGCTGCTCCTGTGCTCTGGAACTCTCTACCCCACTCCATAAGACTGTCTCCAACCTTGTATAGCTTCAGACGCTCCTTGAAAACATGCCTATTCAGAGAGGCTTACCATCTCTCCTCCATCTCTCCTCCTAATCAAAATAATTCTTGAACTGTCTGACACACTGTGGCAACTACAATCCATGTGACAAGCTACCCCAAACCTTATGTCTCTGCACCCACAACCTGTAGACTGTGAGCTTTCCTCCTGTACTAGATTTGTTTAGTTTGCTATGTTTTGTATTTTATCACAAATCCTTGTCGTATACCCCTATCTTTGTACCCAGTGCTACCAAATTTTGTGGCGCTATATAAATATATTATAATAATAATAATAATTGTACACAGGGTCCATAAGCATGTTTGTATACCTATGGACCCTGTTTAAAATTAATAAAAGGTCCCATTTTAATAAGGCTAGATTCACATTGTGTTACTTTGGATTCAAGTGAGATGTGGCCATCCTGAATTCAATCTGGATTGATGGTTATTGCTGTCTTCCAAACCAGTTAATTGTCCTGTGATCTAACAGAATCCTCTGAGAAAGATCCTCATGGAACCCATTCCGTTGATGTAGCATCTGCAATTTTAAAGCACGAAAATGAAATCTGGCAAATAGAACTGCATCTGAGGCAGCCTCCATGAGAACCACAAATTCCATGTACTGAGAAACAGAATGGAAATAATTCAGCTGAAGTAGGGCACAGTCCTGTTGCAAATCTAAACTATGCTGATCTTTCAGAGACAAATGCATTTTCATTGAATTTATTATGAACCCCAGAAAAAACACACAGGTCTAAGGAGTTAAAAAGCTCTTTAGAAAATGTATTTTCTAACCGTGAATCTGAAGCAACTGAAGTTCCATCTAAGTGTGAGACACAGGCAAATAAAAATAGGGGGATGAACAAGAAGGCCATCCCAGTATGCAATTACAGAGATTCCTTGAGCTCAAACGACAGATAACAGAGCTCCCAGCACTTTTGTAAACACCCTGAATGCTGTAGCCAGACCAAAAAGGAAGGCCACAAACTGATAATGCTTGTCTATCAAATTTCAGGAATTTGGTATGATCTCTGTGAATAGGCATATGTAAATAAGCATCTTTTAAGTCTACAGTAGACACCCTCCTGCAGAGTGCAAAATGTCACCATTTTGAAAGTAGAAACTTTCAGGAATTTGTTCAAACTTTTGAGATCCAAAACAGGATGAAAATTACTCTCTTTTCTTTGCTATTATAAAGAGATTTGAATAATAGTGATAAAAGTTTGATCACTCCCATTAATTATAGATCTCTTACACAAGCCAAACAAGCTTGAGGCTCTTAAGGATCTCAAGGCATTCAAGAAAAAATGTTCCCCGAGAAGGCCTTGAACAAAAGCTTATTCGATGCCCCTGGGAAATAATTTGCGTTAGCCAGGAACCTTGAACAGGGTTATCCCAAACCTCTTGAAAGAGACAATGTGCCCCCCCCCACCACCAGAGAATGGTCTGGCATGGGAGCCAGTGTGATAGGGTATCTTTTTTTGTCTCATACTAGTGGTCAGGAGGGAAATTTCAGGATAACAGTTGAGGGGACTGAAGAACCTTTAAAACCAGCTTAAGATTCCATGGAGGAATAGCTGATTCTGATCATGTCCTGTATATAAGGAAGTTTGGCAATTCTCTTCTGATGAAAAACAGACCCTTTAAAGAACTGGCTGAACAACATTTCGCCAGACCACCCTGCCAAAACTGTTTGTTTTTTTTTAAATTAATTTTTTTTTCTTTATTGCAGGGGGCAACAATAAGGGAAACAACAACAACAAATGGTTATAATCACATAAATGAAAGCAACAAATAACAATTGCAACATTTGCCGGTACACATTAGTATAAACAAACAATGTTAAACAAGTACCCTATATTCAATTCCCCTGAGAAGGATAAAAAAAGAAGTATAAAGAAATTGTTACAATCACATAATTCAAAGCAAAACAAAGGAATCTTACAGAGAAACAATTTCAACAGTAGGAGGGTGCTCAATAAAACACAAATACCTAATAAAGTATCCTATATTCAGCTCCCCCCTCATTTTATTATTAGCTATAAATATTCCCTCACCATTACCCTCCTTCCACTCTCAGAGGAAAGAAAAGAAAAAAAATAAAATAAAAATAATTTAAATTCATAATGGTCCTTGATAGACATGTGCAACGCTAAAAAATTAGTTTTGTTTCGTTTCATTAGTTAAATAAATAATTTTGTTTCGGCAAATTAGTTATGTTAAGTTAAATCGTTATTTCAGATCCATTCTTATTCATTCATATTCATTATTCTATTCTAATGTTTACAATAGAATAATGATGATGAATAAGGAATAGATCCGAAATAACGAATGGTTCCAAAAAACTAATTTGCCGAAACAAAATTATCTAAACCGCCATTCCCTGACACTAAATAAAGCTGTTAGCCCATAAACCGCCGCCCCCCACATCGCCAACACTAACTAAAACTATTAACCTCTAAACCACGGTTCCCCAACACTAAATAAAGCGATTAACCCCTAAACCGCTGTCCCCCCACATCACCAACACTAACTAAACCTATTAACCCCTAAACTGCCGCCCCCCACATCGCCAACACTAACTAAACCTATTAACTTCTAAACTGCCATTCCCCGACATCGCACACACTAACTAAACCTATTCCTCTCTAAACCGCTCTTCCCCACACTAACTAAACCTAATAACCCCTAAACCACCGCCCCATCACCAACACTAAATAAAGCTATTAACCTCTAAACCACCGACCCCCACATCGCCAACACTAAATAAACCTATTAACCTCTAAACCGCCGCCCCTCACATCGCCAACACTAACTAAACCTATTTACCTCTAAACCGCCGCCCCCCAACATTACCATAACTAAATAAAACTATTAACCCCTAAATCTCCTTCCCCCCACATCGCAAACACTAAATAAAATAATAAACCTCTAAACCGCCATTCCCCCACGTCGCAACTAGCTAAATTAAACTATTAACCCCTAAACCTAACACCCCCCTAATTTTAACATAATTAAAATACACCAAAATTAAAGTTGCAATTACTAACTACCTATTTAAAAATAAATACAAACTTACCTTTGAAATAAAAATAAAATCTAAGTTTAAACTAAAAAAACCCTAACATGACTTGCTTAAAAAAATACAAAAAACCTAACATTACTAAAAATAATAAAACCTAACATTACTAAAAATTATAAACACTAAAATTACAAAAAATAAAAAAACTACCATTACAAAAAATAACAAACGAAATTATCCAAAATAATACAAGTTATTCCTATTCAAATACCCCGTATAAAAAAATAAAAAACTCCCACCCCAAAATAAAAAAACTCTAATCTATAATAAACTACCAATAGCCCTTAAAAGGGCCTTTTGTAGGGCATTGCCCTAAAGTTAATAGCTCTTTTGCAAATAAATTAAACAAATACCCCCTAACATTACAAACTCCCCAACCCCCCCCCCCCAAAAAAAAAAAAATCTAACATAAATAACCTAATCTACCCATTGCCCTGAAAAGGGAATTTGTATGGGCATTTAACTTGGTGGTGTCCACAATGAAAATTATTTGGTGCATAAATATCTGTCATATTCAGTACATCAATATCTCTTTAAGGTCTAGCCACTTCCTACTTATCCATTTCCTATTTAAGGAGCATCAAACACCTGTCTCATTGCTTTAATTTTGCAGGCTGTATGCGGTTTTCCTGTCCTGCACTTTTTGCTTATTCTCATTTTGATTTATGTTTAGGAACTTTAAAACCTGATTTTCCCTAAAGTGTAAAGATCTGAAGGTCTTTTGCTAAAATCGTTTGTTACTAATCTTGCAATCATTCTGAACAACTGAGATCCGTTTTGGCTCATCTACCTTGCCTTTTCCTGAACTTTCAAATACCTTTTATCAGCTGTCAGTTTCTTTGCAGATGAATCTCCTTCTCCACGTACAAGATCGCATGTTTGTTTTTTTGAATATTTAGTTTGTTGTATCTTTCAGATTTCTTCCACAGAATATAGTTCCGGCCATATCAAATAACTGATCCTTCCTCATATGCAAATACTATATATTCAGAGTACTTCCACAGAACTTAGATACGGCTGCAACTAATAGTGGATTCATCCGCCTCAGCATTTCCTCTCTCTCTCTCTACAGTTATTATCGGTTGTTTGAAGAGCGCCAACAGATTACCCAGTGCTATAAACATAGGTGGTTTACAAGGTAGCAATTATTGGGATCAAATGGCCCACTGTTGTAGTCAGCTCTTGTGACGGTGATCTGCAAGCAGCTGGGCTCTTAGGCTTACATTCTAAGGAGGTTTGTGGTGGATAGCATTGGATGAGAGGAACTGGTATTAGGAAAGGTTAGTGTAGGTTGTATGCATCCCTGAACAGAAGAGTCTTTAGGGAGTGCTTGAAGCTTGCAAAACTAGGGGAGAGTCTTGTGGAGCGAGGCAGAGGGTTCCACAAGATGGGAGCCAGTATGGAGAAGTCCTGTAAACGGGAATGTGAGGAGGTAACAAGAGAGGAGGAGATGAGTTTGTAAACAGAGCGAAGGGGACAGGAGGGAGAGTATCTGGAGACAAGGACTGAGATATAAGGGGGAGCAGTGCAGTTGAGGGCTTTGTATGTCAGAGTGAGAATTTTGTGTCTAATCCTGGAGGCAAGAGGAAGCCAGTGAAGGGATTGGCAAAGAGGTGCAGCAGATGAAGAGTGACGTGTAAGAAAGATGAGCCTAGCAGTGGCATTCATTATGGATTGTAAAGGAGCTAGACGGCAGCTAGGGAGACCAGAGAGGACAGAGTTGCAATAGTCAAGCCAGGAAAGGATGAGAGAGTGGATTCAAATCTTAGTTGTGTCTTGTGTAAGGAAATGTCTTTAAAGGGACAGTCTACACCAGAATTTTTATTGTTTTAAAAAAATAGATAATCCCTTTATTACCCATTTCCCAGTTTTGCATAACCAACACAGTTATAATAATATACTTTTAACCTCTGTGATTATCTTGTATCTAAGCCTCTGCAAACTGCCCTTTTTTTCAGTTCTTTTGACAGACTTGCAGTCTAGCCAATCAGTGCCTGCTCCCAGATTACTTCACGTGCACGAGCACAGTGTTATCTATATGAATTATGTGAGCTAACACCCTCTAGTGGTGAAAAACTGTTAAAATGCAATCTGAAAGAGGTGGGCTTCAAGATCTAAGAAATTAGCATATGAACTCCTAGGCTAAGCTTTCAACTAAGAATACTAAGAGAACAAAGCAAAATAGGTGATAAAAGTAAATTGGAAAATTGTTTAAAATTACATGCTCTATCTGAATCATGACTTATATATTGGCCTAGACTGTCCCTTTAAGGTGGAAGCGGCAGGATTTAGCCATGGCCTGAATGTGAGGAGTGAAAGAAAGATCTGAGTCAAGTGTGACCCCAAGACATCGGCATGCGGGGTAGGGATAATGATGAAGTTGTCGACAGTTATAGAGAGATGGGGTGGAGATTTTAGAAGAAGGGGGGAAATAAGGAGCTCAATTTTGGAGAGATTTAGCTTAAAGGGACAGTCTAGTCAAAACTAAACTTTCAGTATTCAGATAGGGCATGCAATTTTAAACAACTTTCCTATTTACTTTTATCATCAAATTTGCTTTGTTCCCTTGGTGGTATTTTTGAAAAGCTAAACCTAGCTAGGCTCAAACTGATTTCTAGACAGTTGAAAACCGCCTCCTAGCTCAGAGCATTTTGAAAGTTTTTCACAGTTAGACTGTGCTAGTTCACGTGTCATAGAGATAACATTGTGCTCACTCCCGTGAAGTTATTTAGGAGTCTTCACTGATTGACTACACTGCATGTCTGTCAAAGGCACTTAGATAAGGAGGCTGTCTGCAAAGGCTTAGATACAAGGTAATCACAGAGGTAAAAAGTATATTAATATAACTGTGTTGGTTATGCAAAAACAGGGAATGGGTAATAAAGGGGTTATCTATCTTTTTAAATAAGAAAAAATTTGGTGTAGACTGTCCCTTTAAGGTAGTGAGAGGACATCCAGGAAGAGATGTGAGAAAGACAGGTAGTGACACGGGTTAGCAAGGAAGGAAATAGGTCTGGAGCAGAGAACTAGCGAGCTGTTGCTGATCTAATGACATAATGCTTCTGTGAAGTTTGGTGTGAGGCAGTGGCGTCGCTACAGGGGGGCTTGCCCCCCCCGCAACTACAACCCCCGGCACTTTTATAATTCTTCTGCAGGACCAGGAGGGACTGGGATGAGAGTCAGGAGTAGTATCAATGTGAGATTATTTATTTTTAAATTGTGTTAATTTGTGTATATTATTTACTTTTATTACTGTGTTCTATCCTAATTTTGAGTCATCGTGCGTTTCTCAGTGAAGTCCCTGACCGACCGGTGACTGGCTCTTTCAATTCAAATTTGGAGTAAGTCTTCAAGTCCCGCCTCACGTCACAGCAGAGCACGTGCCTCATGCCGGCTCACCACGCAGCAGCTAATATTACCCTAACCCCAGCCATCAGGTGTAATGGCATCATCATGCTGTGTTGTGCTGGCCTGGCATTTTTTGCTCCGTCGTCCTCTCCTCCAGATCAGTTGTCAGTTCCAGTGGTCACGACGTTCCCTGCTTGAATTCACAGCAGAAACATCATGACCGGAGACTCTGGAGAGGAAGAGGGTGGGAGGAGCAAGCCAGCAGCAGGTGATGTAACTTGTCACTGTCTGTGTGTGGCTTGCGGCGTGTGCAGATTCTGGCAGAAGCACGGGGGAAGGAGGCTAGCTGGGCTGACAGTGTGGCACAGTCTGTGCTGCTGTCTCTCTGTCCTTGCTCTAACTGTCTATGTGGTGGTGGAGCATTGGTTGCATTGAAGACCGGCGGTCTGTGACGTCGTCCCCGGTAAGAGACTCAAGCTCAGCTGATTCTGGTGGGGTAGGAATCGGATAAAAAGATGATCAGTCATGATATAGATGATAATATATGATATATATACATAACGTTTTAACACAGTCAACAGAACATTCATGGATAGGATCAATGTTACATCGATCCATGAATGTTCTGTTGAATGTGAAACGTTAAAAAAAGTTGGTATAATCATGGTATATTATCATGGATAGATGTTACATCCATCCATGATCATGAATGTTCTGTTGAGTGTTAAAACGTTAAAAAAAATTTTTTCCCCCAATTTGTTATTTACAAACTTAAAAAAAGTTGGTATCATGGTATAGTAAGTTCATCTACTTCCTGCTTGGTAATTGGGTCTGCAAGTTGACTTCAGGAGCAGCAGGACAGTCAACCATTATTAAAAAATCATTTAAAAAACAAAACAGAAGAGAATACTATGATGGCATGGCTCTGGTCTGCACCCTTAAAAGTTATAACCTAGTCAAAATTAAAATTCATCATTTAGATAGAGCAGCAATTTTTCTAATTTACTACTTTGATCATTTTTTCTTCATTCTCTTGGTATCTTTTTTTTTTTTTTTTAAAGCAAATATGTAAGCTTAGGAGCTAGCCCATTTTTGGTTCCGAACCAGGGTAGCACTTGCTGATTGGTGGCTACATTTAGACACCAATCAGAAATCCCTACCCAGGTTCTGAACCAAAAATGGGCTAGCTCCTAAGCTTACATTCTTGCTTTTTCCAATAAAGATACCAAGAGAATGAAGAAAAAATTATAATAGGAGTAAATTATAAAGTTGCTTAACATTGCTGCACTATCTGAATCATGAAAGTTTAATTTTGAATAGACTGTAACTTTAATATCCTGATTGTGAATTATCAGACACAAAAGGTAGAAAAATAGGTAGAAAAGCAAAAAGTAAATTTTTATAGTTAATATATAGTGGTGTTTATTTGTTATAAATGTTAATTAGTCAATGCTAGTTATGATGTGTGTTTTAAGTTTTGACAAGAATATTCCTTTACCTTTAAAAAAGAATTATCATTAACAATAATTAACCTTTAATACGGCTGCCAATGTAAAATTGGTACATGGAGTATTAGATAGTTACACAAACACTCCACACCAACAAACACTCAGGGAGGGTCTGTTCATTGGTCTTCATTAGTGACATATTTAAAATAGGAGATTAATTACAGAGCCCTGGTGTTTGCTGAAATTGATTTAAACTATAAAGAAAAGCTTTTGAGAGTTTTCCTCTCTTTCTCAGGTCTGAAGCAATACCTGAGGAAGAAAGGAAAACTGTTTAAAGTATTAGGTTAGCACAATAAAAAGGTATCATTGCATACCGCATTACTCTGGTATTTTGAATCTTATTTATGTATTATTTAGTTTATTTTCAGTGGTATGACTTAGTGGTGAAAATTATTAGTGCCCCCCCCCCCCAGTTTGACTGTGGTATCTTATGTGCCCCCCCTATATATTTTTCCTAGAGTCGCCACTGGTGTGAGGGATAGAAGAAGGGATAGTTAGAAACTCTATTCTCTACATCAGAAATTCTGTTTGCAAATTGATTTACTTCACTTGATAGCATATTAAAGTCCTTTTTAATACCATCAAATTGAGGCAATACAATATCTTGCACCAGACTACAGACTATGTGTGTCTATATGTATTGCTGAATATAGTAGATTTTCATTAAGACCTTCTCTGGTTAGATCTAAGCTATTACGAGTTTATTTTTCTGTTTCAGACGCATTATAGGTGACAATCTTATTTGAGCTAAGATATTTATCCACAAATTACAAAAAAAGAAATAAGACAGCTCAGACCCAGTGAATATAAAAAAACAAACAAAAAAAAAAGGCAGCAAACATATATCATACATGAGCTAAACACAGTGAAGAAAAAACAGTGTGCATAGTATTTCTTTAAAACATGAAGGGGAAAACAAAACAGGATATTTTCCTCAATAAGGCTCTCCCAAGATAAAAGAAGCATAAAAAAAATGTGATTAGACTTGCAAAATAAAAATAAATATATATATATATATTTTTTTTTTTATTAATGTGTGTAAAGGCGTACTTAAGGAAAAAATGACATTAAAGCCAACCAGAATTCTACCATAAAGCTACTATATGAACACAGCCTGTATAAAGGGGAAAAAAAGCTGTATTAGGGCTGGGCGATATGAACAAAAATGAAAATCATGATTTTTTTTATAAATGACTATAACACCTTAATTTTATATACATACACACACACACATATATATATATATATATATATATATATATATATATATATATATATATATATATATATATATATATATATGAGAGATTATCTGGTCACCCTGAAAGTAACAAAACGTATGAGATCAAGCATTTTCTAACCTGCACTACTCTGTTTGTAGTATATCTCTTAAATTGCCCCTGTGGTACATTTTACACAGGCAAAACAACAGATGACGCTAGAACTAGGATGGCCAACCATAGGTCAAGCATTCGTTTGGCCATAAGAAGTGGAAAGGCAGACCAGCCGGTGGCCAGACATTTCTTGGAGACAGGACACTCAGTTAATGATCTAAGATTCAGACTGATCGATCATGTGCCAATCCCAAGAAGGGGAGGAGATAGAGGAAACATGCTATTACGCAAAGAAGCAAGATGGATATACGAACTTGGGACCTTTCACCCTAGGGGTCTCAATACCCATACAGGATGGCAATGTTATCTATGACAACATTTGGGAGTTCATGGTCCATGTGTTAGGTGTCCATTGCCCAACAGTGGGGGAGTCCATGATCCATTTACCACCCTGGGGGGTCTTCTTCCTTCCCTTCTTCTCGACATTCTCCCTAATTTTGTTGTGAGAAACAAGAGTAGCGTGGAGATTACTATGCTCCTTGTCTTCTTCTTTTTTTTTTCTTCTTCTTCTTCTTCTTCTCTTTCTTCTTCTTCTTATCTTTCTTCTTCTTCTTTTCTTCTTTTTCTTTTCCCTTATTTCTTTCTTTTTTCTTTGAGAGTGCATCATCCATTTTTTGTGGTAACTCGTTCTGTAACTTTATGGCAAGTTTATGGAGGCCTTATTGTAACTTTAATGTAATTTTGAGCTACAGTGTTGGGTATATACTTCTAATGGTATATTAACTGTACCCTACTCGAATGGTCCTCTGTTGATCTGATGTCACACAATAACATTGGTCATTGTTAGTTCTGTTTGTGCAAAATAATGTTTTTAACAATTTTAATCCACTTATCACAGCACTTATCACAGAGTTGTCACTCTGGGGCTTATCTCACTCTATATCTGGTGCAATAGGACAGGACTGCATTGTTTGATACATTTCCCCCTTGTTTGGTGCTATGGTCTTTGTGACTTATCTCACAATAATAGGATGACCTCTGTGATTATGTTGAATGACATAAGCATATTTTGTCTGAGTAAATATTGACTCAGTTCTTATTATACACAGGTGAGACTTGCAGTGGCAGCTATCGTCATTTCAGCGTATATTTGGAATTAAGCTAGTTATGTAAATTCTGGACGAAGGACGGAAATTGTTGTGGTGATTACCCTTTAAATTTTTATTTTTAATTTTCTTTATATTTTTTTGCTTTTGTTGTCCGGGTCAAGTTGATCAGGGTATAACTCTGAAATGGGTACATCCGATCAACACCAGCAATTAGGGGGATAGACATACTCTGAGGACTTATTCATAGCCTGAGGGATTGTACCAGGGCATGATCTTTTGTTTAGTAGAGATTGCTTTCGTAGGATTTATTTTGCGGAGATAGGCGGGTTGCAGACGCTAGTGTATGTTTACGGTTTGTTTACTGTTGTGTTGAGCACACCCACTGTCTGCGGGCAACCTATGATGATTGAACGGCACAGATACGCCTTTAATAACTCGGCTCTTTGATTGGCCAAATTTCGCCACTATGTTTACTTTGATAGTGCGTGTTTTCTGAAGGCACAGTTGCGAGCCTATTGGGGTGCATAGGGTGGTGTCTATTACGCCCACTAGGCGCGGGTAGCCTATTACAATAATTGAACAGCTACGACATGCCTATAGGCATTCAGGTCTGTCTTCTTAGGCTCTGTTGATTGGCCAAACATCGCCACTTTGTTTACCCTAGTGATGTGTGTAAAATCACATAAGTTAATCATCTACTTAACGTGTTTTGTACGTTAATCGCACCAGCTATTTTATATATTTTTTTACATTTAACTGGGCCTTATAGTATGACAAGGTTTGATAATAACATGTCGACAGGTAACATTTTGTTTACAATGGTGAGGATTGGGCATTCGTTTTGCGTTTACAGCCTGTGTGCATGTCAGGATGATATATCTATGAGGCGCTCTGGGAGAGCGACAATTATATTCCATCACTTTTTACTTTCCTATTTTTTACCTTCCTATTTGGTTTGACGATCGCTTTGAGCGTCCCTAGTGATAAGGGGTGTTTGTTACTTTTGGATGACGTGTTGACTTGTGAGTGTAAGAAAGTTGCTGATTGGTGGAATTACGATCACCAACTTTGTTTGTTTATTACACTTAGTTTTTTATTTTCCTACCTGCCTATTCATGCACCTGACTGGAGTGCGATTGCCCCATTGTACTGACTACTCAGGGTCCAATTTTAATTTTAATTTTACATATTTTCTGCCATGTATATTTTCACTATACAAACATATTGTTATCTATCATTGATTTTGATTGGTCACTATGAGGGGTGTGTTCAATATTTGGCCGTGATTGGTCAATTTTGTGGGGAGTGTTATCTGGAGCCTATTTAAAGGCTGTTTTTACACATTGTCAATTGGTCAGAGGAAGGGACTGTTGCTGTCCCGAAATGTCACTATATTCCATAAAATTTTTGTCACTGTTGGAGAAAGTTCAGCGAGTGCTTCTTTTCTACATTGCTACAAATTACTTTCATAGCACCCTGACAAGTTGCAAGTGTTGGTGAGAGTGCATTTACACCAATTTTCTGAAATATATATATATATATATATATATATATAGACACACACACACATATATATATATATATATATATATATATATATATATATATATATATATATATATATATTGTATGCTGCAATACAAATGTATATTATGATTCAAGCCTTTGCTCTTTTAAATGCACAAATCCATTTAAAAATTCATTGGTGTCTGCAGTGATTACTTGAAACTAGGTGCATCTCCAATATTTGATCCCATAAGCTTCTGTGTGACAGGCATATCCTCAGACCAATGTAACAGCTGATTTGCATGCCCTACTTCCACTCATGACATGTCACTGAGACCCCTCCTCACGCTGCCGCTGCCTGTAAATGGTTTGAGTCCCATTGAATGTGGTGCAGCTCCTGTACCCGGCCTCAGCTCAAAGTACATCAGGAGAGGTGTCCAGTGATGTGAAAATGCCGCCCGCCAACACAATGTTATGACAGCTCGGTAGGTTACTACCACACTCAAGGGAGCAAGTTACACTGATGAGGTGGCTCACACTTACAGGCAGCATCTGTGTGTTGAGAGGGCTCAGTGAGATGTGTGTAAGCAGGATGGAAACAAGTTGTTACATGGAACGGAGATATGCCTGTCACATCTGTGAAATGTATTTTCCATTAAGAGGCTATCTGCCCGCTATCTGTAACTGCTTGCACATTTAAATGTGTGGCGGTAGCAGTTCATCAATGCAATTGCGAGGTGTTCATCAATGTGAGGGTTTTTTATATATATATAAAGTATACATATTACCTGTTTTATTGTGCATTACTAGGTCCCTGCAAACTTCCACTATCGGGAGTCCCAGGAGATCAAGCAGAAGCGGGGAAAAAAATAGCTCCTCTCTATTCCCCCCACCCCCTCCTTTCCCTACAGAAGCCTGCACGCAATGAACAGTTACAGCCAGCTCTCCTGTACGTCATAGGTGATGTCATAGGGTGCGGGGCTAAAATTGCGGCAATTAATTGCAGTTTTAAATCTCATATTTGATAAATCGTGCAGCTGTATCATTATAGGAATATTGCCACTGCCTCAAAATAAACCATATATGCAGCAAGATGTCTCAAAAAACACAGCATATATATATATATATATATATATATATATATATATAATATATATATATATATATATATATATATAATATATATATATATATATATATATAGTAAGCAGATATGCACAAAATGAGAAGCCTAACGGCAGTAAATATTTTTTCCAGCAGTCAGTACTAAAGAACCGATATAAATTAGCAAGTATATGCTAGACTGCTAAACTTGGAAACTGATCAGACAAGTCTCTAAACACAAAAAAAGTGAGCTCAAATCAGGATTCAATATAGGTGGAAGGAAATGTAGGAAAAATGGCAGGCACTACACATATAGATAGTATGCAAATAAAAGTCCACAGTTTATTCAAAAAGTACACAGTAAATACCAATCCATAAAATCCATGAACAAAGTGGAACAGTTCATCAAAAGAGCTTACAGTCAAAGGTGGTGTGGACAGTGGCGGATTTCTAGGGGGAAGGAAACCCACTTTCTTTATGTCCTACTCCCTCAAACCACTTTCTTTGCTTTCTTTCTATGTTGATATTGTGAAAATCCACCCACTTTCATAAGAGACTTTAACAGTACAGGGAAGACCAATGTCATGTCAGATAATAATCAAAAAACTTTATATAATATGCAATCTTCTGCAGGATGCCAGCAACAACACATGATACATAGAAGAGGATTTGTAAAAGTGCTCAGCATAAATATCAAGTCCAGAGAGATCATAAACACAGCATTTAGAACTTATATCAACCAGCCCAGACTGACAGTGCATTGCCAAATTTAAAAAATGTATCTACAGGCTTGTAGAACGTTTCTCCCGATGAACCATGTAGGACTTGTCATCTGTCAACATGTAGGAGACCAGCCACAGCCGACAAGGAAAACTCTCTTTAAGTCTAGATGTAGCCAACACCACCTTTTTATTCAACTCCTATCCTGGAGGCAAATGGCTAGAGTTGAGGCTTGTGATCTACCACTAAGGCCTTCCCTAGGAATACTGGGAGTGGGATGAATTAATATAGAAGTGTGGTGGCTTGTAGAAATCAGATAGGAGTAAGGGCCTTTACCACTTGAGGTTGCTGCTCCTTCACTGTTGGCCTCTCTGTCTTTTCTGTACGGCGGCTTTAACTCTTAACCATACTGTCTCCACACCAGGCCAGTGGATGAATGCTTGGCTGTGGCCCTAGCCAGCGGGCCTCGTCGGCTATATCCCAACTTCTGTGCCCTATATTGAAGGTCTAGAGGGAGACAATCCTTCTCCTAGACACTGCAAAGTTAGCCGCAAATGAAACTCAGCTAAAATCAGGCCTCAATCAGGCAGGTGGTGTCCAGGATCCTCGGCCAGAGACACCACATTCCCTCTTCTGTCCTACCCCGCCTCCAACTAAAGTCCAAAACCTGTTTTTTTTATTTCTAATGGTATCCCTTAGCAGCACCCAAGGACATATAATATATGCACATGGTAATATGCCAATTGCCATGCTGTAAAACTTAGCACCTTGAGATCCTGATGAAAGAGAGGACCTTGTAAAAATGTCCTTTCTGGGAGAGAAGGAAAAAACAAAGAGGTGCCAAATGGCCTAGTACCATCAACACAACAGAGATACAAATGTGGCAAATGGCTACTCATCAAACAGAAAACACCCGGAAGTGCTAATAGGCAGACTGGAACCTCACAGTTGTCCAGCTAACTGTGTACAGGCAACAAAGTGTCAGAAATGGTATCCAAGAGATGGCCACAGATGTGTTCCTATATTGAAAAAAGGAGAACCAACATGGCCCAGCACAGTTTGACTCAAATATGTGCGATGTAAAAAATCACACTTACATCCTCCAATGCAAACATATGAAATATGCTTGTATTTAAAAGACCATGGAAGCTATGATTGGTGAAATGTTAATAGATAACATCTCTGTGTTAAATTTTCATTAGCTTAAGCTACCATGGTAACAACAATATACACAACAAAAACATCCATGCACGGTACAATGTGATCTACATATACATATATAAATGCAAATGAATACCAATAATACAGATTAGTAAAACACTCAAAACACAATCCCTTAATATAGCAGCCCTTTGGTGGCTGAGAAACGCGTTGCTTTTTATTTTATTTTTTAGATTTATTTTTGTTGAGGTTTCTCAATGAACATAACAGTACAAATATTGAAACAAACATACATGGACTTACCAGGTGCAATCAGAGTACTAAACACAGGACCGGCGACCGCCCTCTAAAAGAAGAACTTATACAATCAGTGCAGTTTTCACATTAGATATAGAATACCTCATTTTACACATATTTGATAATGAAATGTTGTAGCAAACATTTTGTTTTTTATATAATCAAATCGAGTGACCCCTATCTCTGTGTGATTTTTAGAGGTAATGATCTGGGAATTATATATTTAGGGCCCCAGATGGACCCGGGAATGGTGTAGTAAATTTATGAGTAGTCTATTGTCCAATTTATTCAGCAGAGCTAAAGGGATAAAAGGGAGGGAAAGAAGGGAGGAAAAGAAAAAAAAAAGGGGGGGAGGGGGGAAGATTTTCACATAGTCCCCCTCCACACTATAGAAGATGAGCAGATGTTATTCCTGACTCATTACAGAGAAAGTATTTTATTTTCACTAAGGGTCTCCCAAGTCTGTACATATAGATCAATTTGCTGGCGCGAGGTATATACATAGTTCTCCATAGATTTAAAATATGTAATTAAATGTACCAGTGCCTGCCATGGAGGAATATTTGTTTTTTCCAATTTCTTGCGATTATGAGTTTTGCCGCCATCAAAATTATTATCAGTAGGGAGCGTGCGGGTACAGAGTGGTGCTGAAGGTTTAAATGAAGAGCGGCTTCAGGGGGCAAGTCCTCCACCAGCCCCGGTAAGGTGCAAAGAGTGTGCAGTTTGGCCCATAGGGGTTTAATGATTGGGCCAGCCCACCATATGTGAAATGGGTCTCCCGTCGATAAACACCCCGGCCAGCAAAGGAGGGAAGAGTCTGGGAACATCCTATGCAGTTTGAGGGGAACTTAGTGCCATGTAGTTATAAGCTTATAATAAAGTTCATTAAGGGTCATACAGTGTATTGAGGATTTGGTGTGTAAGATTGCATCCGTCCAGTTTTTTTCAGTCAATGTTAAGTTAATCCCCAATCTATCTCCCAGTCAACATTAAAGCATTGAGAAGGAATTGGTAATGAAATGATAAGGGGGATTTATGGTGAGTGCTCGTTGACAAACGGGTCTCCCATGGTGTAAGGGGTCTGGGGGGACTACCAAAGGAACCCCAGGATTTCATTATGGAGCCTAGTCTTAAGAGGTGAAATTGAAATTTGCACGGAGTAGAGAAGGTGGCTACCAATGCCTCAAATGGGAGAGGGCCATCCTTAGTGGTAAAGTCAGATACTTTAAGGTTAGAGAAAGCATGACGCACTGCGGGACCTGAAAGTGGGAGACCGTATAGGAGGCCCCTAATAGAATGACATGGGGAAGGATGGGGGGATATTAAAGCATTATGGTGAAGGTGTAGCCAAGAGTCCCTACAGTATAACACAATTTTGTTATGTATAGGGAATTCAGATGAACAATAAGAGGGAATCCATAAGAGGTCCATCAGGGACATGTATGCTGGCAAGGACACTTGCTCAAGTTCTAGCCATCGTGGGGTCGCACAGGATGTGTTCCATTCTGAAATTTGGGAAAGCAGTGCAGCTTCATAGTATAACCTAATGTTTGGGAGTCCCAGTCCTCCAGTGACGATGGGGCATTGTAAAATGGGGCATTGTAAAATGGGGCATTGTAAAATGGGGCATTGTAAAAGAGTGGCTGAAATGCGAGGGCGTTTTCCGTTCCAGACATATCTTTTGATCACTGCTTGGAATTTATTAAGTAAAGAAAATTGAACTTTTATGGGGAGACACCTGAAAAGATAAGTTAATTTGGGGAGCTGCATCATTTTGACCGCAGCTATTCTGCCAAGCCACGAGATTTCATTGTACCTTCTAGAGTTTAAATCTTGAAGGTTGAAGATGGGAAAAGGAAAACAGTAAAGTTTTTGAGCAAAATAATTTCATAGTTGTGGGACAGGAACACCCCTAGGTACTTCAGTCCCAGCATGGACCATTGGAATTTGTAATTCCGTCTAAATAGGGCCAAAGTAGATTCCGGTAAATTCAGGAGAAAGGCTTAAGTTTTGGTTAAATTTAATTTATAATAGGAAATATTCCCAAACCTGTGTAAAAGGTCAAATAAGGCAGGGTCAGTAATGAAAAAGGTTAGGTCATCAACGTAGAGGGCTAATTATTGATGGTCATCATGTAGCAGAAGGCCCTGTATTTGAGTTGAGTTTCTAATTGCTGTTGCTAGAGGTTCGATGAAGAAGACAAAGAGCAGGGAGGACAAGGGGCAGCCCTGTCTTGTCCCATTATTTATATTAATTACTTCTGAGCAGAAGCCCAGCCCTCGAACCCTGGCCATGGGGGAGGAATACAGGGTCCAAACAGCCATGATAAAGGTATCTGGGAGGCCAAATGCTTTGAGAGTAGAAAACATATAATCCCACCTCACCCTGTCAAACGCCTTTTCTGCGTCCATTGACAGGGCGAGGAGGGGAATTCCTAGGTCAGAGACATTTAAAAGGCGTCTAGAGTTGTCCGGACCCTGCCTGCCCGGAATAAAGCCCACTTGATCCGGGTTAACTAGGGTTGGAAGGAATCTATTTAGTCTGGTAGCCAACAGCTTAGCGTAAAGCTTAATGTCTACATTAATTAGAGAAATTGATCTATAGCTTTCACATAGAGTGATCCTTTCCCACTTTAGGTAGAGTTAGGATTGATGCCTCCAGAAAGTCAGATCTTAAAGCTCCATCCGAGAAGGCAGAGTTAAAGAATCTCAGGAGGATTGGGATCAGCTGTATTGAAAAGGTCTTGTAAAACAATGCGGTAAACCCGTCCGGATCTGGGGCTTTGCTCATTTGTAAAGATTTTATTGCACTTTTAAGTTTGGTTTTAGTGGGCGGGTTTGTGAGGCCTTGGGCATCCTCGGCAGATAGGGAGGAAAACATAATTTATGAAAGAAATTACATGATAAATTCATTTCTTTTATATTGGCAAGAGTCCATGAGCTAGTAACGTATGGGATATACATTTCTACCAGGAGGGGGCAAAGTTTCCCTAACCTCAAAATGCATATACAGGGAGTGCAGAATTATTAGGCAAATGAGTATTTTGACCACATCATCCTCTTTATGCATGTTGTCTCACTCCAAGCTGTATAGGCTCGAAAGCCTACTACCAATTAAGCATATTAGGTGATGTGCATCTCTGTAATGAGAAGGGGTGTGGTCTAATGACATCAACACCCTATATCAGGTGTGCATAATTATTAGGCAACTTCCTTTCCTTTGGCAAAATGGGTCAAAAGAAGGACTTGACAGGCTCAGAAAAGTCAAAAATAGTGAGATATCTTGCAGAGGGATGCAGCACTCTTAAAATTGCAAAGCTTCTGAAGCGTGATCATCGAACAATCAAGCGTTTCATTCAAAATAGTCAACAGGGTCGCAAGAAGCGTGTGGAAAAACCAAGGCGCAAAATAACTGCCCATGAACTGAGAAAAGTCAAGTGTGCAGCTGCCAAGATGCCACTTGCCACCAGTTTGGCCATATTTCAGAGCTGCAACATCACTGGAGTGCCCAAAAGCACAAGGTGTGCAATACTCAGAGACATGGCCAAGGTAAGAAAGGCTGAAAGACGACCACCACTGAACAAGACACACAAGCTGAAACATCAAGACTGGGCCAAGAAATATCCCAAGACTGATTTTTCTAAGGTTTTATGGACTGATGAAATGAGAGTGAGTCTTGATGGGCCAGATGGATGGGCCCGTGGCTTGATTGGTAAAGGGCAGAGAGCTCCAGTCCGACTCAGACGCCAGCAAGGTGGAGGTGGAGTACTGTTTTGGGCTGGTATCATCAAAGATGAGCTTGTGGGGCCTTTTCGGGTTGAGGATGGAGTCAAGCTCAACTCCCAGTCCTACTGCCAGTTTCTGGAAGACACCTTCTTCAAGTAGTGGTACAGGAAGAAGTCTGCATCCTTCAAGAAAAACATGATTTACATGCAGGACAATGCTCCATCACACGCGTCCAAGTACTCCACAGCGTGGCTGGCAAGAAAGGGTATAAAAGAAGAAAATCTAATGACATGGCCTCCTTGTTCACCTGATCTGAACCCCATTGAGAACCTGTGGTCCATCATCAAATGTGAGATTTACGAGGGAAAACAGTACACCTCTCTGAACAGTGTCTGGGAGGCTGTGGTTGCTGCTGCACGCAATGTTGATGGTGAACAGATCAAAACACTGACAGAATCCATGGATAGCAGGCTTTTGAGTGTCCTTGCAAAGAAAGGTGGCTATATTGGTCACTGATTTGTTTTTGTTTTGTTTTTGAATGCCAGAAATGTATATTTGTGAATGTTGAGATGTTATATTGGTTTCACTGGTAAAAATAAATAATTGAAATGGGTATATATTTGTTTTTTGTTAAGTTGCCTAATAATTATGCACAGTAATAGTCACCTGCACACACAGATATCCCCCTAAAAGAGCTATAACTAAAAACAAACTAAAAACTACTTCCAAAACTATTCAGCTTTGATATTAATGAGTTTTTTGGGTTCATTGAGAACATGGTTGTTGTTCAATAATAGAATTAATCCTCAAAAATACAACTTGCCTAATAATTCTGCACTCCCTGTAAATACACCTCCCACCACACCCACAACTCAGTTTAGCGAATAGCCAAGTAGTGAGGTGATAACAAAAGGAGTAATAAAGCATACAAAAAGAGGAACTGGAAATATAATTGTGCTTTTATACAAAAAAAAAACCCCATAACCACCATAAAAAGGGTGGGCCTCATGGACACTTGCCAACATGAAAAAAATGAATTTATCAGGTAAGTTCTTACATAAATGATGTTTTCTTTCATGTAATTGGCAAGGGTCTATGAGCTAGTAACGTATGGGATAGAAATACCCAAGATGTGGAAGCCTACAGAACAGTCACTAGAGAGGGGGGATTAAATAACAACAGCTATTTCCACTGAGAAATTCAATCCACACAATAATTAAGTTTTTCCTGAAAAAACTTAAATCAAAAGCAGTAGAATCAAACAGACGGCTGGCTGAATAACTTTTCTACCAAAGACTGCTTCAGAAGAAGCAAAATACATCAAATTGGTAAAAACAATAAAAGTATGCAAAGAAGACCAAATTACTGCTTTGCAAATTGATCAACCGAAGCTTCATTCTGGAAAAGCCCAAGAAATGGTGACTGAACTTGGTAGAATGAGCTGTAAATCTCTGAGGAGGGGCCTGTCCTGCCTCCAAATAAGCCTTGAGAAACAAAAGCTTTAACCAAAATGCCAAAGAAATGGCAGAGGCTTTCTAACCTTTTCTGGAACCAGAAAAACAAACAATAGACTAGAAGTCTTCTGAAATTCTAGTAACCTTGATATAGAATTATAAAGCTCTTACCACATCCAAAGGATGTAAAGAACTCTCAAATAATTCTTTAGGATTAGGACACAAAGAAGAAACAACAATTTATCTACTAATGTAGTTCAAATTCACAACCTCAGGAAGAGAAAAAATAAAGAAGTCAACAAAACAACTTATCTAGATGAAAAATCAGATAAGGAGACACACAAGAGAGGTCTGATAAATCAAAAACTCTTCTAGCAGAAGAGATAGGCAAGAGAAACAACACTTTCCAAGAAAGTAAATAATCCTCAAAGAAAATATAAGCTCAAAAGAAAGATCCTACAACATCCTTAAACCAAATTAAGATTCCAAAAAAGGAGAAATGAATAACTTAACAGGCTTGATACAAACCAGAGCCTGAACAAAACAGTGAATATCAGGAAGTTAAGCAATCTTTCTAAGAAATAAATAGAAAGAACAGAGATGTGTCACTTACATTTTTTTGTAGACAATCTTAATCCAAACCATCCTGAATAAACTGTAAAATCCTTGGAATTCTAAAAGAATGCCAAGAGAAGTTATGAAACGAATACTATAAAATATAGGTTTTCCGAACCTAATAATACATGTTCCTTGAAACAGACTTATAATATTATATAATATATAATATTGAGTGTTGGAATTTAACAATATCAACTGTGATATCTGAAAACAATCCCTGCACCATTGATTCAGTATGCAAAGCTAAAGAGGTCTCAGATGAAAAATGAGCAAAAGGAACCACGTCTGATTCTGCAGTTATGAGACCTAAAACTTCCCTGCACATAGCCACTGAAAGGAATGTTCTAGACTGTAAGTCTAGACAGGCTAACGCCAATCACAATTGACTTGTCTGATAAAGACAAAGTCATGAACACTGAATACATCTAGAAACCCAAAAAAAGGTGACCCTTGTCTGAGGATCACAAAACTCTTAGGTAGATTAAATCCTCTAACCATGTCTTGAAGAAACAAAACTAGTTGATTCATGAGAGATTCTAATAAAAGAAAAGTAATAAAAGTCTGAATACAGAAAGAAGGGCACCAAGAACCTTTGAAAAGATTCATAAGGCTGTTGCTAGACGAAAAGGAAAAGCAACAAATTAGTAAAACTTACCTAAAAAAGAGAATCTCAGAAACCAAAAGTGATCTGAATGAAATAAAATATGAGGATAAACGTCCTGTAAAATTGTGTGGACTTGAAATGACCTTGCCAAACAAAAGGCATAATAGTCCTTATAGTCGCCAACTTGAAAGTTGAGACTCTTACAAAACAATATAACGTTTTCAGATCCAAGATTGGATTGAATAAACCTTTCTTCTTTGGGACAAAGAATATAATTTAATAGAAACCCAAACCCTGTTCTTGCTAAAGAACTTGTATAATCACTCCAGAAAAAAATTCACAGAGTATACTAAGAAAGAAAGAATCTTCCCATAAAAGGTCTCATTCTAAAAAATCTATTCAAAACCCTAAGAATAATATAGATTTTGGACTGAGTTTCCAAAGACAATTTAATCTGCTCCTCACCAGAAGGACTGGTTTGAGAACCGCACCTTCATGCAGTCTTAATAACTAGTAATTATATAGCGTTTTTCTCCCAGAAGGATAAAAAAATCGCTTTTTCAGTGCTTGAACCTGGAGTTAACCAAATCAGCAGCTTATAAAAATAGTAGTTATTATTACCCAAATGGTACACAATAAATTGACCGAAGGGCTGTATTAACCCTGCCGGGATATGAATCTATAACCCTTGGATCTAGAACAAGCTTTTGTAGTCAGGGCATTCACCAACTGATCTACATCACCGGACTAAAATAAGGGCAACAAAAACTCTAAACCTCCAGAAATAGTGGAGATAATAGAAATCAAACAAATTATCCTAACAAGATAGAGATAATAAAATATATCTGAAACCATAATAATAGATATAGTAGACATAAATAAATGAATACATCTGAAGTAAATAATCAGAGTTATATACTTGGGAATCTGAAACAGCTCATGCTAACTGTTCAACAAAAGGTTGAGAGAACAGTAATGTCAGCCACAGATAAAGCTGAGCTAAAAATATAAACAGTACGTGAATATGATCTACTATGGTTATATTCAAACTCTAAAGAATCCTGAAAATAAGTACCAATTTCCATAGAAATAGTAGTACAGTCCCAAGAGGGAATCAGGATAACCATTCTCCAGAATATATTACAGATAGTATATTGAATAGGAAAAAACCTCAAGAGCAAATTAAAATCTTAAAATCCAGATTGGAAAAATATTAATAACTCACAGCTAGATTACGAGTTTTGAGTGCTATAGGGAAATTAACGAGCGCCACAAAAGCGTTGTTATTTCACCTCCCTATAGTGCTACTATTACAGGTTTTGAAAAACCCGGCTTGCGTGGGCGATATGGTTGCGTTGAGCGTACATATCTCACCCAAATACAAGCAGTGTTTTGATGTGCTCGTACACGATTTCCCCATAGACATCAATGGGAAGAGTCAGCAAAAAAAAAAAGCCTAACACCTGCTATCGTGGAAAAACATAATTTATGTAAGAATTTACCTGATAAATTAATTTCTTTTATATTGGTAAGAGTCCATGAGCTAGTGACGTATAGGATATACAATCCTACCACGAGGGGCAAAGTTTCCAAACCTCAAATTGCCTATAAATACACCCCTCACCACACCCACAATTCAGTTTAACGAATAGCCAAGAAGTGGGGTGATAAAGAAAGGAGTAAAAAGCATCAACAAAGGAATTTGGAAATAATTGTGCTTTATACAAAAAAATCATAACCACCATATAAAGGGTGGGCCTCATGGACTCTTGCAAATATGAAAGAAATGAATTTATCAGGTAACTTCTTACATAAATTATGTTTTCTTTCATGTAATTGGCAAGAGTCCATGAGCTAGTGACGTATGGGATATCAATACCCAAGATGTGGAACTCCACTGAAGAGTCACTAGAGAGGGAGGGATAAAAATAAACAGCCATTTCTCGCTGAAAAAATAATCCACAACCCAAAATATGTTATTCTCATAATGAAAAGAAAAACTTAAAACATCAGCAGAAGAATCAAACTGAAACAGATGCCTGAAGAACTTTTCTACCAAAAACTGCTTCTGACAAAGCAAATACATAAAAATGGTAGAATTTAGTAAATGTATGCAAAGAAGACCAAGTTGCTGCTTTGCAAATCTGATCAACTGAAGCTTCATTCTTAAAAGCCCACGAAGTGGAAACTGATCTAGTAGAATGAGCTGTAATCCTCTGAGGCGTGGCCTGACCCGACTCCAAATAAGCTTGATGAATCAAAAGCTTTAACAAAGAAGCCAAAGAAATAGCAGAGGCCTTCTGACCTTTCCTAGGACCAGAAAATATAACAAATAGACTAGAAGTCTTCCTGAAATGTTCAGTAGCTTCAACATAATATTTCAAAGCTCTTACCACATCCAAAGAATGTAAGGATCTTTCCATAGAATGCTTAGGATTAGGACACAAGGAAGGGACAATAATTTATCTACTAATGTTGTTAGAATTCACAACTTTAGGCAAAAATTTAAATGAAGTCCGCAAAACCGCCTTATGCTGATGAAAAATCAGAAAAGGAGATTCACAAGAAAGAACAGATAGCTCAGAAACTCTTCTAGCAGAAGAGATGGCCAAAAGGAACAACACTTTCCAAGAAAGTAGTTTAATGTCCAAAGAATGCATAGGCTCAAATGGAGGAGCCTGTAACGCCTTCAAAACCAAATTAAGACTCCAAGGAGGAGAAATTGATTTAATGACGGGCTTAATATGAACTAAAGCCTATACAAAACAGTGAATATCAGGAAGTTTAGCAATCTTTCTATGAAATAAAACAGAAAAGGCAGAGATGTGTCCCTTCAAGGAACTTGCAGACAAATCCTTATCCAAACCATATTGAAGAAACTGTAGAATTCTAGGAATTCTAAAAGAATGCCAAGAAAATTTATGAGAAGAACACCAGGAAATGTAGGTTTCCAAACGCCATAATAAATCTTCCTAGAAACAGATTTACGAGCTTGTAACATAGTATTAATTACTGAGTCAGAGAAACCTCTATGACTTAGTACTAAGCGTTCAATTTCCATACCTTAAAATTTAATGATTTGAGATCCTGATGGAAAAACGGACCTTGAGACAGAAGGTTGGCAACTGGACATCCGAACAAGATCCGCATACCAAAACCTGTGTAGCCACGCTGGTGCCACCAGCAACACAAACGATTGTTCCATCATGATTTTGGATATCACTCTTGGAAGAAGAACTAGAGGCAGAAAAATGTAAGCAGGATGATAACACCAAGGAAGTGTCAGCGCATCCACTGCTTCCGCCTGAACATCCCTGGACCTGGAAAGATATCTGGGAAATTTCTTGTTTAGGTGAGAGGCCATGAGATCTATCTCTGGAAGACCCCACAGCTGAACAATCTGAGAAAACACATCTGGATGGAGAGACCACTCCCCTGGATGTAAAGTCTGACGGCTGAGATAATCCGCCTCCCAATTGTCTACACTTGGGATATGTACCGCAGAGATTAGACAGGAGCTGGATTCCGCCCAAGCAAGTATACGAGATACTTCTTTCATTGCTTGGGGACTGTGAGTCCCACCCTGATGATTGACATATGCCACAGTTGTGATATTGTCTATCTGAAAGCAAATGAACTGTTCTCTCTTCAACAGATGCCAAAACTGAAGAGCTCTGAAAATTGCACGGAGTTCTAAAATATTGATTGGTAATCTCGCCTCTTGAGATTTCCAAACCCCTTGTGCTGTCAGAGATCCCCAAAAAGCTCCCCAACCTGAAAGACTTGCATCTGTAGTTATCACAGTCCAGGTTGGTCGAACAAAAGACGCCCCTTGAACTAAACGCTGGTGATTTAACCACCACGTCAGAGTGTTGTGATCACAGTCCAGGTTGGCCGAACAAAAGAAGCCCCTTGAACTAAACGATGGTGATCTATCCACCACGTCAGAGAGTGTCGTACATTGGGATTTAAGGATATTAATTGTGATATCTTTGTATGATCTCTGCACCATTGATTCAGCATACAAAGCTGGAGAGGTCTCATGTGAAAACGAGCAAAAGGAATCGCGTCCGATGCAGTCATGAGGCCTAAAACTTCCATGCACATAGCCACTGAAGGGAATGACTGAGACTGAAGGTGCCGACAGGCTGCAACCAATTTCAAATGTCTCTTGTCTGTTAGAGACAAAGTCATGGACATTGAATCTGGAAACCTAAAAAGTTGACCCTTGTCTGAGGAATCAAGAAACTTTTTGGTAAATTGATCCTCCAACCATGTTTTCGAAGAAACAACACTAGTTGATTCATGTGAGATTCTGCAGAACGTAAAGACTGAGCTAGTACCAAGATATCGTCCAAATAAGGAAACACCGCAATACCCTGTTGTCTGATTACAGAGAATAGGGCACCTAGAACCTTTGAAAAGATTCTTGGAGCTGTTGCTAGGCCAAATGGAAGAGCAACAATTTGGTAATGCTTGTCTAGAAAAGAGAATCTCAGGAACTGATAATGTTCTGGATGAATCGGAATATGAAGGTATGCATCCTGCAAGTCTATTGTGGACATATAATGTCCTCGCTGAACAAAAGGCAGAATAGTCCTTATAGTCACCATCTTGAAAGTTGGTACTCTTACATAACGATTCAAATTTTTCAGATCCAGAACTGGTCTGAATGAATTTTCATTCTTTGGGACAATGAATAGATTTGAATAAAACCCCAGACCTTGTTCCTGAAAAGGAACCGGCATGATTACCCTTGAAAACTCCAGGTCTGAAAAACACTTCAGGAAAGCCTGAGCTTTTACTGGATTTGCTGGGATGCGTGAGAGAAAAAATCTTCTCACAGGAGGTCTTACTCTGAATCCTATTCAATACCCTTGAGAGACAATGCTCTGAATCCATTGATTTTGGACAGAAATTGTCTAAATATCTTTGAAAAACCTTAATCTGCCCCCTACCAGCTGAGCTGGAATGAGGGCCACACCTTCATGCGGACTTAGAGGCTGACTTTGGTTTCTTAAATGACTTGGATTTATTCCAATTTGAGGAAGGCTTTCAATTGGAAACAGATTCCTTGGGGGAAGGAATAGATTTTTGTTCCTTATTTTGACGAAAGGAACAAAAAAGGTTAGAAGCCGTAGATTTACCCTTAGGTTTTTTATCCTGAGGCAGAAAAACTCCCTTTCCCCCAGTAACAGTTGAAATAATAGAATCCAACTGAGAACTAAATAAATTATTACCTTGGAAAGAAAGAGATAGTAATCTAGACTTAGATGTCATATCAGCATTCCAAGATTTAAGCCACAAAACTCTTCTAGCTAAAATAGCTAAAGACATGGATCTAACATCAATTTTTATAATATCAAAAATGGCATCACAAATAAAATGATTAGCATATTGCCGTAAGTGAATAATGCTAGATATGTCAGAATCCAATTCTTGTTGTGCTAAATCTTCCAACCAAAAAGTTGATGCAGCCGCAACATCAGCCAAAGAAATTGCAGGTCTGAGAAGATGACCTGAATATAAATAGGCTTTCCTTAGATAAGATTCAAGCTTCCTACCTAAAGGATCCTTAAAGGAATTACTATCTTCCATAGGAATAGTGGTACGTTTAGCAAGAGTAGAAATAGCCCCATCAACTTTGGGGACTTTTTCCCAAAACTCTATAGAAATTGCTGGTAAAGGATACAATTTTTTTAAACCTTGAAGAAGGAATAAAAGAAGTACCTAGCTTATTCCATTCCTTAAAAATAATATCAGAAATAGCATCAGGAATAGGAAAAACCTCTGGAGTAACCACAGGAGGTTTAAAAACAGCATTTAAACCTTTACTAGACTTAAAGGGACATGAAACCCAAAATATGTCTTTCATGATTTAGAAAGAGCATACAATTATAAACAACTTTCTAATTTACTTCTATTATCTATTTTGCTTCATTCTCTTGATATTTTTTGCTGAAAAGCATATCTAGATATGCTTAGTAGCTGCTGATTGGTAGCTGCACATAGATGTCTCCTGTGATTGGTTCACCTTGTGCATGGCTATTTCTACATTAAAGTATATCTAAAGAATGAAGCAAATTAGGTAATAGAAGTAAATTGGAATATTGTTCAAAGTTGTATTCTCTACCTTAATCATGAAAGAAAATGTTTGGGTATAGTGTCTCTTTAACGTCAAGTGGACTGGTTTCCTCAATATCCAAAGTAATTAAAGGGACAGTCTAGTCCAAAAAAAACTTTCATGATTTAGATAGGGCATGTAATTTCAAAAATTTTCAATTTACTTTTATCACCAATTTTTCTTTGTTCTCATGGTATTCTTAGTTGAAAGCTTAACCTAGGAGGTTCATATGCTAATTTCTTAGACCTTGAAGGCTGCCTCTTAAGAATGCATTTTAACAGGTTTTTCAACACTAGAGGGTGTTAGTTCATGATTTTCATATAGATAACACTGTGCTCGTGCACGTGAAGTTACCTGGGAGCCATCACTGATTGGCTAAACTGCAAGTCTGTCAAAAGAACAAATAAAGGGGCAGTCTGCAGAGGCTTAGATACAAGATAATCACAGAGGTAAAAAATATATAAATATAACTGTGTTGGTTATGCAAAACTAGGGAATGGGTAAACAAGGGATTATCTATCTTTTAAAACAATAACAATTCTGGTGTAGACTGTCCCTTTAACACTTCTTTTAATAAAGAACGAATAACATAATTTATGTAAGAACTTACCTGATAAATTCATTTCTTTCATATTAGCAAGAGTCCATGAGCTAGTGACGTATGGGATATACATTCCTACCAGGAGGGGCAAAGTTTCCCAAACCTTAAAATGCCTATAAATACACCCCTCACCACACCCACAATTCAGTTTAACGAATAGCCAAGAAGTGGGGTGATAAGAAAGGAGCGAAAGCATAAAAAAATAAGGAATTGGAATAATTGTGCTTTGTACAAAAAAATCATAACCACCACAAAAAAGGGTGGGCCTCATGGACTCTTGCTAATATGAAAGAAATTAATTTATCAGGTAAGTTCTTACATAAATTATGTTTTCTTTCATGTAATTAGCAAGAGTCCATGAGCTAGTGACGTATGGGATAATAAATACCCAAGATGTGGAACTTCCACGCAAGAGTCACTAGAGAGGGAGGGATAAAAATAAAGACAGCCAATTCCGCTGAAAAATGAATCCACTACCCAATTCAAAAAAGTTTCAAGTTTTATAATGAAAAAAACTGAAATTATAAGCAGAAGAATCAAACTGAGACAGCTGCCTGCAGTACCATTCTACCAAAACTGCTTCTAAAGAAGAGAAAACATCAAAATGGTAGAACATAGTAAAAGTATGCAAAAAAGACCAAGTCATTGCTTTGCAAATCTGATCAACAGAAGCTTCATTCTTTAAAAAGCCCAGGAAGTAGAAACTTACCTAGTAGAATGAGCCGTAATCCTCCGAGGCGGGAATCCACCCGACTCCAAATAAGCATGATGAATCAAAAGTTTAAGCAAGATGCCAAATAAATGGCAGAAGCTTTTTGACCTTCCTAAAACCAGAAAAGATAAAAAATAGACTAGAAGTCTATCTGAAATCTGAATTGCTTCAACATAGAAAGTAAGAATCTCACCAAAGAAGTCTTAGGAAAAGAATAATTCCTCCCTAATGTTTGTTAGAATTTACACCTTTTCCACCTTTTCCTGATGAAAAAAATCAGAAGAGATTCACAAGAAAGAACAGATAATTCAAAAGCTGTTCTAGCTGAAGAGATGTCCAAAAAGAACAATACTTTCCATGAAAGTAATTAATGTCCAGAGGAAGCATATGCTCAAATAGAAGAGCCTGAAAAACCTTCAGAACCCAAATAAGACTCCAAGGAGGAGAAATTGGCTTAATGACAGGTTTGATACGAATCAAAACCTGAAAAAAAATGATGAATATCAGGAAGTAACACTGCCTTATCCTGATGAAAAATCAGAAAAAGATATTCACAAAAAAGAGCAGATAACTCAAAAATTCTTCTAGCAGAAGAAATAACCAAAAGGAACAATACTTTTCCAAGAAAGTAATGTAATGTTCAGAAAATGCATAGTTTCAAAACGGAGGAGCCTGTAAAACCCTCAGCACCAAATTGAGACTCCAAAGAGGAGAGATTGAATTAATGACAGGCTTGATACGGACCAAAGCCTGAACAAAACAATGAATATCAGGATGATTAGCAATCGTTCTGTGAAAAAAGAACAGAAAGAGTAGAGATTTGTCCTAACAAGAACTGCAGACCATATCCAAACCAACCTGAAAAAAATAATAAAATTCTATGAATTTTAAAAGAATGCCAAGAAAAGTAGTTCTTCCAGACTCAATAATAAATCTTTCTAGAGACAGATTTACGAGCCTGAAACCAAGCGTTCAATCTCCATCCTTTCAAATTTAATGATTTGAGATCCTGATGGAAAAAATGGGCCTTGAAAAAGAAGGACTGCTTTAAACGGAAGTGTTCAAGGTTGGCAACTGGCCATCCGAATGAAATCCGCATACCAAAACCTGAGAGGCCATGCTGGAGCCACCAGCATAACAAACAAATACTCCATAAGAATTTTGGAAATCACTTTGGAAGAAGAACTAGAGGTGGAAAGAAATAGGCAAAAAGATCATTTCCAAAGAAATGTCAATGCATACACTACTTCCGCCTGAGGATCCCCGGACCTGAATAGGCCCCTGGGAAGTTCTTTATTCAGATGAGATGCCAACAGATCTATTTCTAGAAATGCTCACATCTGAGAAATTGAAAAACATATCTGGGTATGTATCTGGGTATGAGAGACCATTCTCCCGGATGTAAAGCTTGATTAACAGAGATAATCCGCTTCCCAAATATCTATACCTGGGAAAAAAACACAGAATTTAGATAGGAGCTGGATTTAGCCTAAGCTAATATCCGAGACACTTCTGTCACAGCCTAAGGACTGATAGTCCTGCCCTGATGATTGACATACACCATAGTTGTGATATTGTCTGAAAAACAATAAACGTCTCTTCCTCAAAAAGAAACTAACTGAAAAACTCTGAGAAAACACGGAGTTCTAAAATATCAAATGGTAATCTCGCCTCCTGAGATTTCCAAACCCCTTGTGCTGACAGAGATCCTCAGACAGCCTCCCAACCAAAAAGACTCACATCTGTAGAGATTGTGGTCCAGGTTGAAAGAAACAAAGAGACCTGTAGAACTAAATGATGGTGATCTTAACTACCAAATCAAGAGAGATAAATATTAGGATTTGAAGATTTAAAATGCGAAATCCTAGAATCCCTGCACCATAATTCAGCATAAAAGACTGGAAAGGTTCTTTCTATTGAAAATGAGCAAAGGGAATTGAATCCAATGCTGTGGCCATAAGACCTAAAACTTCTATGCATATATAGCAACTGAAGGAAATAATAGAGACTAAAGGTACCGACAGACGGAACCCAATAAAATTGTTCCTTGTCTGATAGAGACAAAGACAGTGACACAAACTATCTGGAAACCCAAAAAAAGGTGACCCTTGTGAGAGGAATCAAGAGCTTTTGAAAAAAAGATCCTCTAACTATGTCCTGAAGAACAAAGTGAATCATATGAGATTCCGCATCCTCAGAAAATAATCTGAATGAATACAGAAAAAATATGCATTTATTGTATCTAAAGAAAACAAATAATGCTATCACTGACCAAAAAAAAAGGCAGAATAGTTTGAATAAAAACTCCAAAACCCAGTTCCTAAAAATGGAACTGGAAGAAATACCCCAGAAGATTCCAGGTCTGAGCAGCGCTTGAACCCCACGGGTGACCAGCCATGCTTCAACAGTACCCAAAATAAATAGGACCGAAACACACTTAAAGAAAGTGTTAGCCTTACTGGAATAAAATCAAAGAAATTTGGACCTGAATAGAACCAAATAAATTTCAAAAAAATCTTAACCTGCCCCTTGCCAGCCAAGCTGGAATACGGCACATACATCGCAATTTAAGGGAGCTGATTTCGAACGGAAAAAATTTCCAATTAAAAACATGTTACTTGGGAAAGAATTTAGGAATTCATTCCATAATAAGAACAACCAAACTAGTATAAGCTTAAAGTTTTAGTCTTAGAACTCAATCTTGAAGCCCAGAGTAACAGTTAAGAATTGAATCCAATTATAAAACAAATAATTGATTATCTTAGAACAAAAGAAATATGGATTTTTAGAAATCACTAAATTCTTCTAGCTCAAACAGCTAAAGACATAGATTAAACCTCATTTGCGAAAATATTCAATAAAATGAAGACACAAATGAAATTATTAGCATGATAGACCAATTAAAGGACCAGACAATACAGTGGACTTGCATAATCAATAAATACAAAACAACAAGACAAATGCAACAGCACCTAGTCTAGTAAATTTTGTCCCTTTAACAATGCTAAAATAAATCATAATTTGATACTTGAACTTAAAGTAAACAGAAAAAATGAAGCAATTGCAACATCCAAATAAATCATAGGTCCAAGAAAAGTACCTGAAACTAAATAATTTTCCATAAAAAAGATACAACCATCTAAAGGAAAATAAATACTATTTTGCTATAGAAACAATAGCATAATTAGTAGGAGTAGAGATAGCCCCAATAAATTGGAGAACCCTCCAAATTGAATTAAACTGCCGGCAAAGAGTATAGTTTAAAACCTTTGAAGAAGGAATAAAAGAAAATTCTCAGCCTATTCCATTGCCTAGTATAAGGAATTGGAAAAAACATAATTTATGTAAGAACTTACCTGATAAATTCATTTCTTTCATATTAGCAAGAGTCCATGAGCTAGTGACGTATGGGATATACATTCCTACCAGGAGGGGCAAAGTTTCCCAAACCTCAAAATGCCTACCTCACCACACCCACAAATCAGTTTAACGAATAGCCAAGAAGTGGGGTGATAAGAAAAAAGTGCGAAAGCATATAAAATAAGGAATTGGAATAATTGTGCTTTATACAAAAAAATCATAACCACCACAAAAAAAGGGCGAGCCTCATGGACTCTTGCTAATATGAAAGAAATGAATTTATCAGGTAAGTTCTTACATAAATTGTGTTTTCTTTCATGTAATTAGCAAGAGTCCATGAGCTAGTGACGTATGGGATAATGACTACCCAAGATGTGGATCTTTCCACGCAAGAGTCACTAGAGAGGGAGGGAAAAAATAAAGACAGCCAATTCCTGCTGAAAATAATCCACACCCAAAATAAAGTTTAATGAAAAACATAAACAGAAGATTCAAACTGAAACCGCTGCCTGAAGTACTTTTCTACCAAAAACTGCTTCAGAAGAAGAAAATACATCAAAATGGTAGAATTTAGTAAAAGTATGCAAAGAGGACCAAGTTGCTGCTTTGCAAATCTGATCAACCGAAGCTTCATTCCTAAACGCCCAGGAAGTAGAAACTGACCTAGTAGAATGAGCTGTAATCCTTTGAGGCGGAGTTTTACCCGACTCGACATAGGCATGATGAATTAAAGATTTCAACCAAGATGCCAAAGAAATGGCAGAAGCTTTCTGGCCTTTTCTAGAACCGGAAAAGATAACAAATAGACTAGAAGTCTTTCGGAAAGACTTAGTAGCTTCAACATAATATTTCAAAGCTCTAACAACATCCAAAGAATGCAACGATTTCTCCTTAGAATTCTTAGGATTAGGACATAATGAGGGAACCACAATTTCTCTACTAATGTTGTTGGAATTCACAACCTTAGGTAAAAATTCAAAAGAAGTTTGCAACACCGCCTTATCCTGATGAAAAATCATAAAAGGAGACTCACAAGAAAGAGCAGATAATTCAGAGACTCTTCTGGCAGAAGAGATCGCCAAAAGGAACAAAACTTTCCAAGAAAGTAATTAAATGTCCAATGAATGCATGGGTTCAAAAGGAGGAACTTGAAGAGCCCCCAGAACCAAATTCAAACTCCAAGGAGGAGAAATAGACTTAATGACAGGTTTTATACGAACCAAAGCTTGTACAAAACAATGAATATCAGGAAGATTAGCAATCTTTCTGTGAAAAAGAACATAAAGAGCAGAGATTTGTCCTTTCAAAGAACTTGCGGATAAACCTTTATCTAAACCATCATGAAGAAACTGTAAAATTCTCGGAATTCTAAAAGAATGCCAAGAAAAATGATGAGAAAGACACCAAGAAATATAAGTCTTCCAGACTCTATAATATATCTCTCTAGATACAGATTTACGAGCCTGTAACATAGTATTAATCACAGAGTCAGAGAAACCTCTTTGACCAAGAATCAAGCGTTCAATCTCCATACCTTTAAATTTAAGGATTTGAGATCCTGATGGAAAAAAGGACCTTGCGACAGAAGGTCTGGTCTTAGCGGAAGAGCCCACGGATGGCAAGAGGCCATCCGGACAAGATCCGCATACCAAAACCTGTGAGGCCATGCCGGAGCTACCAGCAGAACAAACGAGCATTCCTTCAGAATCTTGGAGATTACTCTTGGAAGAAGAACTAGAGGCGGAAAGATATAGGCAGGATGATACTTCCAAGGAAGTAATAATGCATCCACTGCTTCCGCCTGAGGATCCCGGGATCTGGACAGATACCTGGGAAGTTTCTTGTTTAGATGAGACGCCATCAGATCTATTTCTGGAAGCTCCCACATTTGAACAATCTGAAGAAATACCTCTGGGTGAAGAGACCATTCACCCGGATGCAACGTTTGACGACTGAGATAATCCGCTTCCCAATTGTCTATACCTGGGATATGAACCGCAGAGATTAGACAGGAGCTGGATTCCGCCCAAACCAGAATTCGAGATACTTCTTTCATAGCCAGAGGACTGTGAGTCCCTCCTTGATGATTGATGTATGCCACAGTTGTGACATTGTCTGTCTGAAAACAAATGAACGATTCTCTCTTCAGAAGAGGCCAAGACTGAAGAGCTCTGAAAATTGCACGGAGTTCCAAAATATTGATCGGTAATCTCACCTCCTGAGATTCCCAAACTCCTTGTGCCGTTAGAGATCCCCACACAGCTCCCCAACCTGTAAGACTTGCATCTGTTGAAATTACAGTCCACGTCGGAAGAACAAAAGAAGCCCCCTGAATTAAACGATGGTGATCTGTCCACCACGTTAGAGAGTGTCGTACAATCGGTTTTAAAGATATTAATTGAGATATCTTTGTGTAATCCCTGCACCATTGATTCAGCATACAGAGCTGAAGAGGTCGCATGTGAAAACGAGCAAAGGGGATCGCGTCCGATGCAGCAGTCATAAGACCTAGAATTTCCATGCATAAGGCTACCGAAGGGAATGATTGAGACTGAAAGTTTCGACAAGCTGAAATCAATTTTAAACGTCTCTTGTCTGTCAAAGACAGAGTCATGGACACTGAATCTATCTGGAAACCCAGAAAGGTTACCCTTGTCTGAGGAATCAATGAACTTTTTAGTGAATTGATCCTCCAACCATGATCTTGAAGAAACAACACAAGTCGATTCGTATGAGATTCTGCTAAATGTAAAGACTGAGCAAGTACCAAGATATCGTCCAAATAAGGAAATACCACAATACCCTGTTCTCTGATTACAGACAGAAGGGCACCGAGAACCTTTGTAAAAATTCTTGGAGCTGTAGCTAGGCCAAACGGCAGAGCCACAAACTGGTAATGCTTGTCCAGAAAAGAGAATCTCAGGAACTGATAATGATCTGGATGAATCGGAATATGCAGATATGCATCCTGTAAATCTATTGTGGACATATAATGCCCTTGTTGAACAAAAGGCAAGATAGTCCTTACAGTTACCATTTTGAACGTTGGTATCCTTACATAACGATTCAATATTTTTAGATCCAGAACTGGTCTGAAGGAATTCTCCTTCTTTGGTACAATGAAGAGATTTGAATAAAACCCCAGTCCCTGTTCCAGAACTGGAACTGGCATAATTACTCCAGCCAACTCTAGATCTGAAACACATTTCAGAAATGCTTGAGCTTTCACTGGATTTACTGGGACACGGGAAAGAAAAAATCTCTTTGCAGGAGGTCTTATCTTGAAACCAATTCTGTACCCTTCTGAAACAATGTTCGGAATCCAAAGATTGTGAACAGAATTGATCCAAATTTCTTTGAAAAAACGTAACCTGCCCCCTACCAGCTGAGCTGGAATGAGGGCCGCACCTTCATGTGGACTTAGAAGCTGGCTTTGCTTTTCTAGAAGGCTTGGATTTATTCCAGACTGGAGATGGTTTCCAAACTGAAACTGCTCCTGAGGATGAAGGATCAGGCTTTTGTTCTTTGTTGAAACGAAAGGAACGAAAACGATTATTAGCCCTGTTTTTACCCTTAGATTTTTTATCCTGTGGTAAAAAAGTTCCTTTCCCACCAGTAACAGTTGAGATAATAGAATCCAACTGAGAACCAAATAATTTGTTACCCTGGAAAGAAATGGAAAGTAGAGTCGATTTAGAAGACATATCAGCATTCCAAGTTTTAAGCCATAAAGCTCTTCTAGCTAAAATAGCTAGAGACATAAACCTGACATCAACTCTGATAATATCAAAAATGGCATCACAGATAAAATTATTAGCATGTTGAAGAAGAATAATAATATTATGAGAATTATGATCTGTTACTTGTTGCGCTAAAGTTTCCAACCAAAAAGTTGAAGCTGCAGCAACATCAGCCAATGATATAGCAGGTCTAAGAAGATTACCTGAACACAGATAAGCTTTTCTTAGAAAGGATTCAATTTTCCTATCTAAAGGATCCTTAAAGGAAGTACCATCTGACGTAGGAATAGTAGTACGTTTAGCAAGGGTAGAAATAGCCCCATCAACTTTAGGGATTTTGTCCCAAAATTCTAATCTGTCAGACGGCACAGGATATAATTGCTTAAAACGTTTAGAAGGAGTAAATGAATTACCCAAATTATTCCATTCTCTGGAAATTACTTCAGAAATAGCACCAGGAACAGGAAAAACTTCTGGAATAACCACAGGAGATTTAAAGACCTTATCTAAACGTTTAGATTTAGTATCAAGAGGACCAGAATCCTCAATTTCTAAAGCAATTAGTACTTCTTTAAGTAAAGAACGAATAAATTCCATTTTAAATAAATATGAAGATTTATCAGCATCAACCTCTGAGACAGAATCCTCTGAACCAGAAGAGTCATTAGAATCAGAATGATGTTCATTTAAAAATTCATCTTTATAAAGAGAAGTTTTAAAAGATTTTTTATGTTTACTAGAAGGAGGAATAACAGACATAGCCTTCTTGATGGATTCAGAAACAAAATCTCTTATGTTATCAGGAACATTCTGAACATTAGATGTTGATGGAACTGCAACAGGTAATGGTACATTACTAAAGGAAATATTATCTGCATTAACAAGTTTGTCATGACAATTAATACAAACAACAGCTGGAGGAACAGCTACCAAAAGTTTACAGCAGATACACTTAGCTTTGGTAGTTCCAGCACCAGACAGCGATTTTCCTGAAGTATCTTCTGACTCAGATGCAACGTGAGACATCTTGCAATATGTAAGAGAAAAAACAACATGTAAATTAAAATTGATCAAATTCCTTAAATGACAGTTTCAGGAATGGGAAAAAAATGCCAAGGAACAAGCTTCTAGCAACCAGAAGCAAAGAAAAATGAGACTTAAATAATGTGGAGACAAAAAGCGACGCCCATATTTTTTAGCGCCAAATAAGACGCCCACATTATTTGGCGCCAAAATGATGCTACGTCCGGAACGCCGACATTTTTGGCGCAAAAGAACGTAAAAAAATGACGTAACTTCCGGCGACACGTATGACGCCGGAAACAGAAAGATTTTTTTGCGCCAAAAAAATCCGCGCCAAGAATGACGCAATAAAATGAAGCATTTTCAGCCCCCGCGAGTATAACAGCCCACATGGGAAAAAAGTCAAATTTTTAAGGTAAGAAAAATAAATGATTCAAGTGCATTATCCCAAATATGAAACTGACTGTCTGAAAATAAGGAATGTTGAACATCCTGAGTCAAGGCAAATAAATGTTTGAATACATATATTTAGAACTTTATTAAAAAAGTGCCCAACCATAGCTTAGAGTGTCACAGAAAATAAGACTTACTTACCCCAGGACACTCATCTACATGTTTGTAGAAAGCCAAACCAGTACTGAAACGAAAATCAGCAGAGGTAATGTTATATATATAAGAGTATATCGTCGATCTGAAAAGGGAGGTAAGAGATGAATCTCTACGACCGATAACAGAGAACCTATGAAATAGACCCCGTAGAAGGAGATCACTGCATTCAAATAGGCAATACTCTCCTCACATCCCTCTGACATTCACTGCACGCTGAGAGGAAAACCGGGCTCCAACCTGCTGCGGAGCGCATATCAACGTAGAATCTAGCACAAACTTACTTCACCACCTCCATAGGAGGCAAAGTTTGTAAAAACTGATTTGTGGGTGTGGTGAGGGGTGTATTTGTAGGCATTTTGAGGTTTGGGAAACTTTGCCCCTCCTGGTAGGAATGTATATCCCATACGTCACTAGCTCATGGACTCTTGCTAATTGCATGAAAGAAAAACCTCTGAAAACACAGAAGAATAAATAAGCAGAAATAGTGTTAGCTAGTCTTGAAAAAGAACTAGTTACCTTAATGTAAAATAATCAACACCTTTTCAACAAAGAACAAATGTACTTTAATAAAAAAGTAGATTTGTTAGTGTCAATATCTGATGAAGAAAATTCTGAATGAGAAAAAACATCATCAGAGAAGGATAAATCAGTATGTTGTTGGTCATTTGAAACTTCAATAATTAAAAAAGAAGTTGAAAAAGACCTAAAAATTTTATTAGAAGGCACAAAGTCAGACAAAGCCTTTAAAATAGAATCAGAAAAATATTTCTTAAAAATCTTCTAAATATTTCTTGTACATAAGATGTAAAAAGAATGGCAATATATAAAGCATAAATACTAATGGATTCTGCATGTAAAAGTTTATCATGATAACCTATTACAAACTATAGCTAAAGATAAACATTCATAAGATTTAAAATAAATTAACTTAGCTTTGGTAGGACTGAACTCAGTCAAGCGTTTTTCCAGAAGTAGCTTCTGATCCAGGGTCAATCTGAGACATCTTGCAATATGTAATAGAAAAAACAACATATAAAGCAAAATTTATCAAATTCCTTAAATGACAGTTTCAGGAATGGGAAAAAATGCCAATGAACAAGCTTCTAGCAACCAGAAGCAAATAAACAATGAGACTTAAATAATGTGGAGACAATAATGACGCCCATATTTTTTAGCGCCAAAAAAGACGCCCACATTATTAAGCGCCTAAATGCTTTTGGCGCCAAGAATGACGCCACATCCGGCGACGCCGACATTTTTGGCGCAAAACGTCAAAAAAATGACGCAATCACAAACAACTTCCGGCGACAAGTACGACGCCGGAAATGACAAAGAAAATTTTTTGTGCCAAAAAAATCCGCTCCAAGAATGACGCAATAAAAAGAAGCATTTACAGCCCCCGCGAGCCTAACAGCCCACAGGAAAAAGTCAAATTTAAGGTAAGAAAATTTTTTATTATTCAAATGCATTATCCCAAATAATGAAACTGACTGTCTGAAATAAGGAATATTGAACATCCTGAATCAAGGCAAATAAATGTTTAAACACATATATTTAGAACTTTATATAAAAATGCCCAACCATAGCTTAGAGTGTCACAGAAAATAAGACTTACTTACCCCAGGACACTCATCTACATGTTTGTAGAAAGCCAAACCAGTACTGAAACGAAAATCAGCAGAGGTAATGTTATATATATAAGAGTATATCGTCGATCTGAAAAGGGAGGTAAGAGATGAATCTCTACGACCGATAACAGAGAACCTATGAAATAGACCCCGTAGAAGGAGATCACTGCATTCAAATAGGCAATACTCTCCTCACATCCCTCTGACATTCACTGCACGCTGAGAGGAAAACCGGGCTCCAACCTGCTGCGGAGCGCATATCAACGTAGAATCTAGCACAAACTTACTTCACCACCTCCATAGGAGGCAAAGTTTGTAAAAACTGATTTGTGGGTGTGGTGAGGGGTGTATTTGTAGGCATTTTGAGGTTTGGGAAACTTTGCCCCTCCTGGTAGGAATGTATATCCCATACGTCACTAGCTCATGGACTCTTGCTAATTGCATGAAAGAAAAACCTCTGAAAACACAGAAGAATAAATAAGCAGAAATAGTGTTAGCTAGTCTTGAAAAAGAACTAGTTACCTTAATGTAAAATAATCAACACCTTTTCAACAAAGAACAAATGTACTTTAATAAAAAAGTAGATTTGTTAGTGTCAATATCTGATGAAGAAAATTCTGAATGAGAAAAAACATCATCAGAGAAGGATAAATCAGTATGTTGTTGGTCATTTGAAACTTCAATAATTAAAAAAGAAGTTGAAAAAGACCTAAAAATTTTATTAGAAGGCACAAAGTCAGACAAAGCCTTTAAAATAGAATCAGAAAAATATTTCTTAAAAATCTTCTAAATATTTCTTGTACATAAGATGTAAAAAGAATGGCAATATATAAAGCATAAATACTAATGGATTCTGCATGTAAAAGTTTATCATGATAACCTATTACAAACTATAGCTAAAGATAAACATTCATAAGATTTAAAATAAATTAACTTAGCTTTGGTAGGACTGAACTCAGTCAAGCGTTTTTCCAGAAGTAGCTTCTGATCCAGGGTCAATCTGAGACATCTTGCAATATGTAATAGAAAAAACAACATATAAAGCAAAATTTATCAAATTCCTTAAATGACAGTTTCAGGAATGGGAAAAAATGCCAATGAACAAGCTTCTAGCAACCAGAAGCAAATAAACAATGAGACTTAAATAATGTGGAGACAATAATGACGCCCATATTTTTTAGCGCCAAAAAAGACGCCCACATTATTAAGCGCCTAAATGCTTTTGGCGCCAAGAATGACGCCACATCCGGCGACGCCGACATTTTTGGCGCAAAACGTCAAAAAAATGACGCAATCACAAACAACTTCCGGCGACAAGTACGACGCCGGAAATGACAAAGAAAATTTTTTGTGCCAAAAAAATCCGCTCCAAGAATGACGCAATAAAAAGAAGCATTTACAGCCCCCGCGAGCCTAACAGCCCACAGGAAAAAGTCAAATTTAAGGTAAGAAAAATTTTTATTATTCAAATGCATTATCCCAAATAATGAAACTGACTGTCTGAAATAAGGAATATTGAACATCCTGAATCAAGGCAAATAAATGTTTAAACACATATATTTAGAACTTTATATAAAAATGCCCAACCATAGCTTAGAGTGTCACAGAAAATAAGACTTACTTACCCCAGGACACTCGTCTAAATGTAGTAGAAAGCCAAACCAGTACTGAAACGAGAATCAGTAGAGGTAATGGTATATATAAGAGTATATCGTCGATCTGAAAAGGCAGGTAAGAGATGAATCTCTACGACCGATAACAGAGAACCTATGAAATAGATCCCGTAGAAGGAGATCATTGAATTCAAATAGGCAATACTCTCTTCACATCCCTCTGACATTCACTGCACTCTGAGAGGAAAACCGGGCTCCAGCCTGCTGTGAAGCGCATATCAACGTAGAATCTAGCACAAACTTACTTCAACACCTCCATGGGAGGCAAAGTTTGTAAAACTGAATTGTGGGTGTGGTGAGGGGTGTATTTATAGGCATTTTAAGGTTTGGGAAACTTTGCCCCTCCTGGTAGGAATGTATATCCCATACGTTAGTAGCTCATGGACTCTTGCTAATTACATGAAAGAAATACTCCATTTTAAATAAATAAGTAGATTTGTCAGTGACAATATCTGAGGAAGGATCTTCTGTATCAGATAGATCCTTATCAGAGGAGGATAAATCATTATGTTGTCGGTCATTTGAAATTTCATCAACTGAGTGAGAAGATTTAAAAGACCTTTTACATTTATTAGAAGGTGGAAATGCAGACAAAGCCTTCTGAATAGAATAAGTAACAAATTCTTTAAAATTCATAGGTATATCATGTACATTAGAAGTTGGAAGGACTGCAACTGGCAATGTACTGTTACTGATGGACACATTCTCTAGATGTAAAAGTTTATCATGCAAACTATTACAAATGACATTCGGAGATATAATTTCCACAATCATACAACAAATGCACTTAGCTTTGGTAGAACCGATGTCAGGCAGCAAAGTTACAACAGATACTTCTGAGGCAGGATCAGATTGAGACATCTTGCAAAATGCAAAAGAAAAAACAACATATAAAGCAAAATTATCAATTTCCTTATATGACAGTTTCAGGAATGGGAAAAAATGCAAATAGCATAGCCCTCTGACATAGAAAAAGGCAAGAGGCAAACAGCAATGGGGTATTAAATTAATGAAAAAATTTGGCGCCATGTATGACGCACAACGTAACTGAAATTTTTTTGGCGCCAACAATATCCGGAAATGACACACTTGCGTCACTAACGACACAACCGTGTGTAAGGCTTCGGCGTCAACTATGACGCCGGAAATGACGAACTTGCGTCAACGGACGTACTTTTTGCGCCAAAAATTTTCGCGCCAAAAATGACACAATAAAGTCTAGCGTTTGGTGCACCGGCGGGCCTAGTACTGCCCACAATTTTCAAGAAAAAATGTAGTCAATTTGAAAAAAAGACTAAACCCCAGGTAAGAAAAATATTTCTTAACATGTTTATTTTCCCTAAATATGAAACTGACAGTCTGCACAAGGAAATACATGAACCTGACTCATGGCAAATATAAGTACAATACATATATTTAGAACTTTATATAAATGCATAAAGTGCCAAACCATAGCTGGGGTGTTTTAAGTAAAAAAAAAACATACTTACCGAAAGACACCCATCCACATATAGCAGATAGTCAAACCAGTACTGAAACGGTTATCAGTAGAGGTAATGGTATATGAGAGTATATCGTCGATCTGAAAAGGGAGGTAGGAGATGAATCTCTACGACCAATAACGGAGAACCTATGAAAAAGATCTCCCGGGAGGAAAACCATTGCATTCAATAGGTGATACTCCCTTCACATCCCTCTGACATTCGCTGTACTCTTAGAGGAATCAGGCTTCAAAATGCTGAGAAGCGCATGTCAACGTAGAAATCTTAGCACAAACTTTACTTCACCACCTCCATAGGAGGCAAAGTTTGTAAAACTGAATTGTGGGTGTGGTGAGGGGTGTATTTATAGGCATTTTGAGGTTTGGGAAACTTTGCCCCTCTTGGTAGGATTGTATATCCCATACATCACTAGCTCATGGACTCTTGCCAATTACATGAAAGAAATCGGCAGCAGGGCAGCTCACCAAGTTTGAAAGGGAACACTCCTTACATAGACCTGTGGATAAACAAAAAAAGGCTGACTAAACTTAGACTTTTAAAAGAAGGTCAGCATAAAATACATTGGTGGCACAGAGGGGATTATACCCCCCAAGTTCCCAAATGCTCAAAAGCCACCATTGCCCTACTGAAGAGACTAACATGCACTACGGCTATACCCCAGGAAAAAGACAGAGCATATTGCCCTGCCTTAAAAATAAACTCTTGATTGAAGAATCAGACACCTACTTTATCACCTCCATGCAACTACAAGCAACGAGAATGACTGAGGGTTGTGGGTAAGGGGAGTGGTATTTAACAGCTTTGGCTGTGGTGCTCTTTGCCTCCTCCTGCAGGCCAGGAGTGATATTCCCAATAGTAATTATGATGATCCTTGGACTCACTGTGTCATTAGAAAGAAATAATAATTCTGCAAATTTATAACCATGCTCCTATATATGATATATATAACAGGCTTGAGAGAATGGGAGAGAACACTGAATGAGCTGGGGCGGAGCTTATAAAGGCAACATTTTGACGGGAAATTTTTGGCGCCAAATAAAAGCCGCAAAATGACACATCACACTATGACATAAATAGCATCATCACATGCGCAACATGCAAAGCTAAGGATTTATAATACACCTATCACTCTAAAAAGCAGGTAAGAAGTTTGATTGTATATACAAAAAAACAAAAATGACCCTAAATAAAGCCTAATAGATACTTCTATTATAGCTGCATAAAATATGATTATCAACATTCCATGAGACTAACATAATACTTAGCATCCTAATTTATAAATAAATTACTAGCTCCAAAAAACAAACAAACCCTGTATGCTTCACAGACTCTACCAACCTTGACAAATATTTAGACACCAATAAAGTCGCTAAAAAAGAGCACTGAATCACTGACTCAAGGCATGTATACAAACAATATATAACAACTTTACTTCAAAAGTGCCCAATCCATAGCTAAGAGCAGGGCCGCCACTAGAAATTTTGGGGCCCCTGACTTAACCATTGATCAAGCCCCCCCCCCCCCCCTCCTTTGACATGTGCAATTTTTGACCAAGTGACTAAAACTTATATGCACTATTCTTAAAGGGATACTGACCCCAAATTTTTTAAGCAACTTCCTAATTTACTCCTATTATCAAATTTTCTTTGTTTTCATGTTATCTTGATTTGAAAAAGTAGTAATGAAAGGTTAGGAGCCGGCCCATTTTTAGTTCAGCATCTGGGTAGCACTTGCTAATTGGTTTTCTACATTTAGCCACAAATCAGCAAGTGCTACCCAGTTGCTGAACAAAAAATGGGTTGGCTCTAAAACCTACAGTACTGCTTTTCCAAATCAAGATAGCATGAGAACAAAGAAAATTGATAATAGGAGTAAATTGAAAAGTTGCTTAAAATCTCATGCTCTATCTGAATCATGAAATAAAAAAACATAGCTCATGGACTCTTGCTAATTACATGAAAGAAAACATAATTTATGTAAGAACTTACCTGATAAATTCATTTCTTTCATATTAGTCCATGAGCTAGTGACGTATGGAATATACATTCCTACCAGGAGGGGCAAAGTTTCCCAAACCTTAAAATGCCTATAAATACACCCCTCAACACACCCACAATTCAGTTTAACGAATAGCCAAGAAGTGGGGTGATAAGAAAGGAGCGAAAGCATCAAAAATAAGGAATTGGAATAATTGTGCTTTATGCAAAAAAATCATAACCACCACAAAAAGGGTGGGCCTCATGGACTCTTGCTAATATGAAAGAAATTAATTTTTAAGTTCTTACATAAATTATGTTTTCTTTCATGTAATTAGCAAGAGTCCATGAGCTAGTGACGTATGGGATAGCAGATACCCAAAATGTGGAACTTCCACGCAAGAGTCACTAGAGAGGGAGGGATAAAATAAAGACAGCCAATTCCGCTGAAAAATTAATCCACTACCCAAATCAAAAGTTTCAATTTTTATAATGGAAAAAACTGAAGTTATAGGCAGAAGAATCAAACTGAAACAGCTGCCTGAAGTACTATTCTACCAAAAACTGCTTCTGAAGAAGAGAAAACATCAAAATGGTAGAATTTAGTAAAAGTATGCAAAGAAGACCAAGTCGTTGCTTTGCAAACCTGATCAACAGAAGCTTCATTCTTAAAAGTCCAGGAAGAAACTGACCTAGTAGAATGAGCCGCAATCCTCTGAGGCGGGGATTAACCCGACTCCAAATAAGCAAGATGAATCAAAAAGCTTTAACCAAGATGCCAAAGAAATGGCAGAAGCCTTCTGACCTTTCCTAAAACCAGAAAAGATAACAAATAGACTAGAAGTCTTTCTGAAATCTGAGTAGCTTCAACATAATTTCAAAACTCTTACCACATCCAAAGAATGTAAGAATCTCTCCAAAGAATTCTTAGTATTAGGACACAAGGAAGGGACAATAATTCCTCTGCTAATGTTGTTAAAATTCACAACTTTAGGTAAAAATTGAAAAGAAGACAGCAAAACCACCTTATCCTGATGAAAAATCAGAAAAAGGAGACTCACAAGAAAGAGCAGATAATTCAAAAACTGTTCTAGCTGAAGAGATGTCTAAAAGGAACAATACTTTCCATGAAAGTAATTTAAATGTCCAAAGAAAGCACATGCTCAAACGGAAGAGCCTGTAAAGCCCTCAGAACCAAATTAAGACTCCAAGGAGGAGAAATTGGCTTAAATGACAGACTTGATACGAACCAAAGCCTGAACAAAACAATGAATAACAGAAAGATTAGCAACTTTTCCTGTGAAAACAGCACAGAAAAAGCAGAGATTTGTCCTTGCAAGGAACTTGCAGACAAAAACCCTTATCTAAACCATCCTGAAGAAACTATAAAATCCTATGAATTCTAAAAGAATGCCAAGAGAATTTATGAGAAGAGCATCAAGAGATGTAAATCTTTCAAACTCGATAATAAATCTTACTAGACACAGATTTACGAGCCTGCAACATAGTATTAATCACTGAGTCAGAGAAACTTCTAAGACTAAGTACTAAGCGTTAAATCTCCATACCATCAAATTAATAATTTGAGTTCCTGATGGAAAAAAAGAATGTTAAGATATAAGGTCTGGCCTTAATGGAAGTGACCAAGATTGGCAACTGGACATCCGAACAAGAACCATATACCAAAACCTGTGCGGCCATGCTGGAGCCACCAGCAACACAAAAAATTGCTCCCTGATGATTTTGAAAATCACTCTAAAAAGAAGAACCAGAAGCGAAAAAATATAGGCAGATTGATAACTCCAAGGAAGTGTCAATGCATACACTGCTTCCGCCAGAGGAACCCCGGACCTGAATAGGCTCCTGGGAAGTTCCTTGTTTAGATGAGATGCCATCAAATCTATTTCTGGAAGCCCTCACATCTGAACAATTTGAAAAAATACATCTGGGTAAAGACCATTCTCCCGGATGTAAAGCTTGATTGACAGAGATAATCCGCTTCCCAATTGTCTATACCTGGAAAATGGACCGCAGAAATTAGACAGGAGCTGGATTTAGCCCAAGCAAGTATCCAAGATACTTCTTTCACAGCCTAAGGACTGAGAGTCCCACCCCGATGATTGGCATACGCCACAGTTGTGACATTGTCTGTCTGAAAAACAAAAACGTCTCTTTCTTCAAAAAGAAGCCAAAAACTGAAGAACTCTGAAAAATGCACGGAGTTCCAAAATATCGATTGGTAATCTCACCTCCTGAGATTTCCAAACCCCTTGTGCTGACAGAGATCCCCAGACAGCCTCCCAACCTAAAAGACTCGCATCTGTAGTGATCATGGTCCAGGTTGAATGAACCGAAGAGACCCGTAGAACTATATGATGGTGATCTAACCACCAAATCAAAGATAGTTGAACATTGAGATTCAAAGATATAAAAGTGATATCCTAGAATCCCTGCACCATTAATTCAATATAAAAAACTGGAAAGGTTTCTTATGAAGATGAGCAAAAGGAGTCAAATCCAATGCTACAGCCATAATACCTAAAACTTCCATGCATATAGCAACTGAAGGAAATAATGGAGACTGAAGGTTCCGACAAACGGAATCAAATAAAATTGTCACTTGTCTGCTAGAGATAAAGACATTGACACAATCTATCTGGAAACCTAAAAAAAAAAAAAAGTGACCCTTTGTCTGAGAAATTGAGGAGCTTTGATAAAAAAGATCCTCTAACCATGTCTTGAAGAAACAACAAAAGTTGAATCATATGAGATTCCGCAGAACGAAAAGACTGAGCCAGTACCACGAGACCGTCCAAATAAGGAAACACTGAGAACCTTGAAAAGATTCTTAGAGCTGTCGCTAGACCAGAAGGAAAAGCAACAAATTGGTAATGCTTGTAAAAAAAAAGAGAATCTCAGAAAATGAAAATAATCTGAATGAAATCAGAAAATGAAGATATGCATCTATTGTATCTATTGTAAACAAATAATGCCATTACTGACCAAAAAGGCAGAATAGACCATATAAACACCATTCTAAAAGATGGTATACTTATATGACAAATTAAAAAGATTTTCTATCTTTGGGATAATGAATAGTTTTGAATAAAACCCCCAAACACTGTTCCTAAAAAGGAACTGGTATAAATACCCCAGAAAACTCCAGGTCTGAGCAGCGCCTTGAGCCCCAACGGGTGACCAGCCACGCTTCACAAGTACCCAATACATACAGTTCTGAAACACACTTCAGGAAAGTGTGAGCTTAACTGGAATAGCTGGAATATGTTAGAGAAAAAAATACTTCTCACAGATGGTTTTACTCTGAATCCTATTTTGTATCCAAATCTAAGAAGTTTGGACCGAATTGAACCAAACAAATTAAAAAAAAAAAAAAAAAAAAAGTCTTAACCTGCCCCTTACCAGCGAAGCTGGAATAAGAACTGCACCTACATGCAAATTTGAGGAGCTGACTTTGAATTTTTAAAATGGCTTAATTGAATGAAGAAAACTTCCAATTATAAACATGTTACTTGGGGAAGAATTTAGAATTCCGTTCCTTAGTAAGAAAAAAAGCTTAAAAATTTAGCCTTAGAACTCAATCTTGAAGCCCAGAGTAACAATTGAAGAATTGAATTCAATAGTGAACCAAATAATTGATTATCTTGGAAAACAAGAAAACAGAATTTATGTTTACCTGATAAATTTCTTTCTAATACGGTGTATCCGGTCCACGGCTTCATCCTTACTTGTGGGATATTCTCAATCCCTACAGGAAGTGGCAAAGAGAGCACACAGCAAAGCTGTCCATATAGCTCCCCTCAGGCTCCGCCCCCCAGTCATTCGACCGACGGTTAGGAGAAAAAGGAGAACCATAGGGTGCAGTGGTGACTGTAGTTTATAAAAATAAATTTAAACCTGACTAAAATGCCAGGGTGGGCCGTGGACCGGATACACCGTAGGAGAAAGAAATTTATCAGGTAAACATAAATTCTGTTTTCTCCTACATTGGTGTATCCGGTCCACGGCTTCATCCTTACTTGTGGGAACCAATACCAAAGCTTTAGGACACGGATGAAGGGAGGGAACAAGTCAGGTAACCTAAACGGAAGGCACCACTGCTTGCAAAACCTTTCTCCCAAAAATAGCCTCCGAAGAAGCAAAAGTATTGAATTTGTAAAATTTGGCAAATGTATGCAGTGAAGACCAAGTCGCTGCCTTACAGATCTGTTCAACAGAAGCCTCATTCTTGAAAGCCCAAGTGGAAGCCACAGCTCTAGTAGAGTGAGCTGTAATTCGTTCAGGAGGCTGCCTTCCAGCAGTCTCATAAGCCAACCGGATGATGCTTTTCAGCCAGAAAGACAGAGAGGTCGCAGTCGCCTTTTGACCTCTCCTCTTACCAGAATAGACGACAAACAAGGACGAAGTTTGCCTGAAATCTTTAGTTGCTTTTAGGTAAAACTTCAAAGCACGAACCACATCGAGATTGTGTAACAGACGTTCCTTGTTAGAAGCTGGGTTAGGACACAGAGAAGGAACAACTATTTCCTGGTTAATATTCTTATTGGAAAACACTTTTGGAAGAAAACCAGGTTTGGTACGTAAAACGACCTTATCTGTATGAAACACCAGATAGGGTGAATTACACTGCAAAGCAGACAATTCAGAAACTCTTCTAGCGGAAGAGATAGCAACCAAAAACAAAACTTTCCAATATAGTAACAATATCTATGGAATGTAGAGGTTCAAACGGAACCCCCTGAAGAACTGAAAGAACTAGATTTAGACTCCATGGAGGAGCCACAGGTCTGTAGACAGGCTTGATTCTGACTAAAGCCTGAACAAACTCCTGAACATCTGGCATTGCTGCCAGACGTTTGTGTAACAAAACAGACAGAGCTGATATCTGTCCTTTTAAGGAACTAGCTGACAAACCTTTCTCCAATCATTCTTGGAGAAAAGCTAAAATCCTTGGAATCCTAATCTTACTCCATGAGTAACCCTTGGATTCGCACCAACAAAGATATTTCCGCCATATCTTAAATAAATACATTTTCCTAGTAACAGGCTTTCTAGCCTGAATCAGGGTATCTATAACTGAATCCGAAAACCCACGCTTAGCTAGAATCAAGGGTTCAATCTCCAAGCAGTCAGTTGCAGAGAGACTAGGTTTGGATGTACAAATGGACCTTGAATTAGAAGGTCCTGCCTCAAAGGTAGCTTCCATGGTGGAACCGATGACATATTCACCAGGTCTGCATACCAGGTCCTGCGTGGCCACGCAGGAGCTATCAGAATTACCGAAGCCTTCTCCTGTTTGATCCTGGCTACTAGCCGTGGGAGAAGAGGAAACGGTGGAAAGACATAAGCTAGATTGAACGACCAAGGCGCTGCTAAGGCATCTACCAGTGTCGCCTTGGGATCCCTGGACCTGGACCCGTAACATGGAACTTTTGAGTTCTGACGTGACGCCATCAGATCCAGATCCGGAATGCCCCATAGTTGAGTTAACTGGGCAAAAACCTCCGGGTGAAGTTCCCACTCCCCCGGATGGAAAGTCTGATGACTCAGATAATCCGCTTCCCAGTTGTCCACTCCTGGGATGTGAATTGCTGATAGATGGCAGGAGCGATCCTCTGCCCATTTGATGATCTTGGATACCTCTCTCATCTCCAGGGAACTCTTCGTTCCCCCCTGATGATTGATGTACGCTACAGTCGTCATGTTGTCTGACTGAAATCTGATGAATCTGGCCTCCGCTAGTTGAGGCCATGCCTGGAGCGGATTGAATATCGCTCTCAATTCCAATATGTTTATCGGGAGAAGAGATTCTTCCCGAGACCATAGACCCTGAGCCTTCAGGGACTCCCAGACCGCGCCCCAGCCCAAAAGACTGGCGTCGGTCGTGACGATGATCCACTCCGGTCTGCGGAAACTCATTCCCTGAGACAGGTGATCTAGAGACAGCCACCAGAGGAGTGAGTGTCTGGTTTTCTGGTCCATTTGAATCTGGGGAGACAAGTCTGCATAATCCCCATTCCACTGTTTGAGCATGCACAGTTGCAATGGTCTTAAATGAATTCAAGCAAAAGGAACCACGTCCATTGCCGCAACCATTAGTCCTATTACCTCCATGCACTGAGCTATGGAGGGCTGAGGAATGGATTGAATAACTCGACAAGTGTTCAGAAGCTTTAACTTCCTGACCTCTGTCAGAAAGATCTTCATTTCTATGGAGTCTATTATTGTTCCCAGAAAGGGAACCCTTGTGGACGGGGACAGGGAACTTTTTTCTATGTTCACCTTCCACCCGTGAGATCTGAGAAAGGCTAAACCAATGTCTGTATGAGCCAATGCTTTGGGAAGGGACGACGCTTGTATTAGAATGTCATCTAGGTAAGATGCTACTGCAATGCCCCACGGCCTTAGCACCGCTAGAAGGGACCCTAGCACCTTTGTGAAAATTCTGGGAGCAGTGGCTAAACCGAACGGAAGAGCCACGAACTGGTAATGTTTGTCCAGAAAGGCGAACCTCAGGAACTGATGGTGATCTTTGTGGATAGGAATATGCAGGTACGCATCCTCGGTAGTCCACGGTAGTCATGTATTGACCCTCCTGGATCGTTGGTAAAATTGTCCGAATGGTTTCCATTTTGAATGATGGAACTCTGAGGAATTTGTTTAGAATTTTTAAGTCCAGAATTGGCCTGAAAGTTCCTTCTTTTTTGGGAACTACAAACAGGTTTGAGTAAAAACCCAGTTATTGTGCCGCTGTTGGAACTGGGTGTATAACTCCCATCTTTAATAGGTCTTCTACGCAACGTAAGAATGCCTGTCTCTTTATCTGGTCTAAAGATAAGCGAGACATGTGGAACCTTCCCCTTGGACGAAGGGTCCTTGAACTCTAGAAGATACCCCTGAGAAACAATTTCTAGTGCCCAGGGGTCCGGAACATCTCTTGCCCAAGCCTGAGCAAAGAGAGAAAGTCTGACCCCTACTAGATCCGGTCCCGGATCGGGGGCTACCCCTTCATGCTGTCTTGGTAGCAGCAGCAGGCTTCTTGGCCTGTTTGCCCTTGTTCCAGCCTTGCAATGGCTTCCATGCTGGTTTGGGCTGGGATGCGTTACCCTCTTGCCTAGTGGCTGTAGAGGTGGAAGTCGGTCCGTTCCTGAAATTGCGAAAGGAACGAAAATTAGACTTATTTTTAGCCTTGAAAGGTCTATCCTGTGGAAGGGCATGGCCCTTTCCCCCAGTGATATCTGAAATAATTTCCTTCAACTCTGGCCCAAATAGGGTCTTACCCTTGAAAGGAATATTAAGTAATTTTGTTTTGGACGACACATCCGCCGACCAAGACTTTAACCAAAGCGCTCTGCGCGCCACAATTGCAAAACCAGAATTTTTCGCCGCTAATTTAGCTAACTGGAAAGCGGCGACTGTAATGAAAGAATTAGCCAACTTCAGGGCGTGAATTCTGTCCATGACTTCATCATAAGAAGTCTCCTTTTGGAGCGAGTTTTCTAGTTCCTCAAACCAAAAAGCCGCTGCAGTGGTTACAGGAATAATGCAAGAAATTGGTTGAAGAAGAAAACCCTGTTGAACAAAGATTATCTTAAGTAAACCTTCTAATTTTTTATCCATAGGATCTTTGAAAGCGCAACTGTCTTCTATTGGTATAGTCGTGCGCTTAGCTAGCGTTGAAACTGCCCCCTCTACCTTAGGGACCGTCTGCCATGCGTCCCTTCTAGGGTCAACAATTGGGAACATTTTCTTAAATATAGGAGTGGGAACAAAGGGTACACCTGGCTTCTCCCACTCCTTAGTCACGATATCCGCCACCCTCTTAGGTATCGGAAATGCATCAGTGTGTACTGGGACCTCTAAGAATTTGTCCATTTTACACAATTTTTCAGGGATCACGAAAGGATCACAATCATCAAGTGTAGCTAGGACCTCCTTAAGTAGGGCACGGAGGTGTTCTAGCTTAAATTTAAATGCTATGGCATCAGGCTCTGCCTGCTGAGAAACTTTCCCTGTGTCAGAAATTTCTCCCTCAGACAGGCCCTCCCTCACCGCCAAGTCAGATTGATGTGAGGGCACTACAGATAAATTATCCTCTGCGTCAGCTTGCTCATTTTCTGTGTTTAAAACTGAGCAATCACGCTTCCTAGGAAAAGCTGGCAGTTTGGATAAAAATGGTGAGAGAGAATTATCCATTACTGCCGCTAACTGTTGCATAGTAATCGCAATTGGTGCGTTAGATGTACTGGGCATCGCTTGCGCGGGCATAGCTGGTGTTGACACAGAAGGGGAGGATAGCGAGCTATCTTCACACCCTTCAGCTAAAGAATCATCTTGGGCTATATCTTTATGTGTAATTGTACGGTCCTTAAGCTGTTTGGACGCTATAGCACATTTCACACATAAATTTAATGGGGGAACCACCTTGGCCTTTGAACATAGAGAACATAGGCTATCTGAAGGTTCAGACATGTTTAACAGACTTAAAAGTAACTTCAATGCAAAAAAAATTATTTTTGACAAAAACGTTACTGTCTCTTTAAATAATAAAAGTGCACACTTTATTACTGAAACATCAAAAAAACCATCAAAAACACATCCGATTTTTATGAAATTTTCACCACAGTGTCATAATGCTTTGAAAAGGTTGCACACAAATTTTCAGACCAATTAACCCCTTAATGCCCAAACCGGAGCTAATAACAGCAGTTAACCGGTTAACACACTACAGTACTCTGCCACAGCTTGCCCTGTGGCTTTTACCTTCCTTAGGGTTATTTTGGTAAGAATATAAGCCTCCCTGGAGCCCTTCCTGATGCCTCCGGACTCCCCACGTGAAGCTGCATGAACTGGCTAGTCAAAATAAGTGCACAATTGAGGCGCGAAAATGAGGCTTCCTTCCTCTGCATACCAGAGTGGAGGGGCCTTTCTGACTAGATTAGGTGTCCAACTAAGTGCCAGGCGCAAAGTAATCCCCAAAAGTGTTTTAAGTTGATAAAAAAACACCTATTTAAGTTGAAAACTTGCTAAAAAACAATCGATTAGCCCACAATAGTGTCAACCAGCATAAGCCCTTAAAATAAGCCATCCTTTTATTGCTGAATCTAATAACAATGGCTTACCTATCCCAGAGGGAATTTCTGACAGTCTTCTAGCATTACTGGGTCTTGTTAGAAAAATGACTGATCATACCTGAAGCAGTTAAGCCTGCAAACTGTTCCCCCCAACTGATGTTATCTGGTTTCAACAGTCCTGCGTGGGAACAGCAATGGATTTTAGTTACTGGTGCTAAAATCATAGTCCTCTTAGCAGAAATCTTCTTCACTTTCTGCTGCAGAGTAAATAGTACAAGCCGGCACTATTTTAAAATAACAAACTCTTGATAGAAGAAATAAAAAACTACAACTAACACCACATACTCTTTACCATCCCCGGGGAGATGCTACTAGTTAGAGCGGCAAAGAGAATGACTGGGGGGGCAGAGCCTGAGGGGAGCTATATGGACAGCTTTGCTGTGTGCTCTCTTTGCCACTTCCTGTAGGGATTGAGAATATCCCACAAGTAAGGATGAAGCCGTGGACAGGATACACCAATGTAGGAGAAATATGGAATTTAGAAATCAAATTAGCATTCCAAGATTGAAATCATAAAGTTCTTCTAGCTAAAATAGCTAAAGACATAGATTAAACCTCATTTGCGAAAGTATCAAAAAAATGACGACACAAATTAAATGATTAGCATGTTGATCAACTTAACAATGCTAAACAAATCATAATCCGATACTTGTTGCACTAAAGTATCCAACCAGAAGTTGAAGCAGTTGCAACATCAGCCAAATAAATTACAGGTCTAAGAAAAGTACCTGAAAATAAATAATTTTCCTTAAACAAGATACAAGTTTCCCAAAGAAAAAAATAAATACTATTTGCTATAGGAATAGTAGTATGTTAGCAAGAGTAGAGATAGTCCCATTAACTTGGGGGATCTTCCTCAAAACTTAAAACTAACTGCTGGCAAAGGATACAATTTAAAAAACCTTAAAGAAGGAATAAAAGAAAATCCCGGCCTATTCCATTCCCTAGTATCAGGAACTGGAAAAAACCTCTGAAGAAACCACAGAAGGTTAATAAGCAGAATTTAAATGTTAGCTAGTCTTAAAATCAAAAGAACTAGTTTCTTCAATATCCAAAATAATCAACACCTTTTCAACAAAGAACGAATGTACTCTATTAAAAAATAAAAAAAGTAGATTTGTTAGTGTCAATATCTGATGAAAATTATTCTGAATAAGGAAAAACACCATCAGAGAAGGATAATTCAGTATGTTGTTAGTCATTTGAAACTTCATCAACTAAATGAGAAGTTTAAAAAAGACCTAAAAAATGTTATGCGAAGGCGGGGTAGCAGACAAAGCCTTTATACTAGAATCAGAAAAATATTCTTATAAATTCCTAAGTATATCTTGCACATAAGATGTAAAAAGAATAGCAATAGATAATGCATAAATACTAATGGACTCTGCATGTAAAAGTTTATCATAAAAACTTATTACAAACCATAGCTAAATATAAACATTCATAACATTGAAATAAATGAACTTAGCTTTGGTAGGACTGATATCAGTCAACATCCCTCAGAATTTTCTGATGCAGGAACAGCTTTTGAAATATCTTGCAATATGTAATAGAAAAAACAACATATAAAGCAAAATTATCAAATTCCTTAAATGACAGTTTCAGGAATGGGAAAAAATGCAAAACAAACAAGCCTCTAGCAACCAGAAGCAACAAAAAAGTGAGACTGAAATAATGTGAAAAAAACTGACGCCAAGTATGACGGCCACATTTTTTGGCACCAAGTATGACGCCCACATTTTTTGGCGCCAAGTATGACGCCCAAATTTCCGGCGCAAAAAAAATCTAACACACATGCGTCAAAAAAATGACGCAACCATGTGCAAACTTCCGGCGTCAACTATGGCGCCGGAAATGACGAAATTTTGCGCCAAAAAAGTTCGCGCCAAGAATGACGCAATAAATTGAAGCATTTTCTGCCCCCGCGAGCCTAAAAGCCCGCAAGGAAAAAAGTTAATTGAAAATTTTGAAAGTAAGAAAAAATATTTATTCATATGCATTTTCCCAAAAATAATGAAACGGACAGTCTGAAAGAAGGAATACTGATTATCCTGAATCATGGCAAATATAAGTTTAAAACATATATTAAGAATTTTACATATAAAGTGCCCAACCATAGCTTAGAGTGTCATAAATAAAATAAGACTTACTTACCCTAAGACACTCATCTACATATAGTAGATAGCCAAACCAGTACTGAAACGAGAATCAGTAGAGGTAATGGTATATAAGAGTATATCGTCGATCTGAAAAGGGAGGTAGGAGAAGAAATCTCTACGACCGATAACAGAGAACCTATGAAATAGATCCCCTAGAGGAAGACCATTGTATTCAAAATAGGCAATACTCTCTTCACATCCCTCTGACATTCACTGCACTCTGAGAGGAAAACCGGGCTTCAGCCTGCTGCAAATCGCATATCAACGTAGAATCTAGCACAAACTTACTTCACCACCTCCATGGGAGGCAAAGTTTGTAAAACTGAATTGTGGGTGTGGTGAGGGGTGTATTTATAGGCATTTTAAGGTTTGGGAAACTTTGCCCCTCCTGGTAGGAATGTATATCCCATACGTCACTAGCTCATGGACTCTTGCTAATTACATGAAAGAAAATTGGGTTTAGTATCCCTTTAAGTGTCTATTTAAATTTGGAAATGTTGTAAAGGTAGTAACATACAAACACACAGACACACTCCTACACTGAAACACACACACACACACACACACACACACACACAAGGATTCACATATAGACACTCTAGCAGACACGCAAAGAAACACACTCAGACACAGACACCCAAACAGAAACTCAGCACTTGTTTACATTGACCTGACAATTAATGAGGAAAATTACAGTTTTGTAAAAAAAAAAGGAGATTTAAAAAACAAAATATGGAGTTCTGATTATCTTTTTGTACCAACTAAATGATGACAACAGCATGCAGTGGCTGAAAGGAAGGGCCCTGGACTGCCTAAACAATAATGTAAAGGTTAAATGGTAGATTGGTGACTTCCGGAAAGGTCTCAGTCTCAAAGTCTGTTGAAAGATGTGAATAATCAGTAGTAAGGTCAAAATGTCCTAAAAAGGAACAGACAATGGACACACACACAACAAACTCAAACTTGCACATACACCCAAGGAAACACCAACAGAGACAGCCTCAGAAAACACCCACACACACCCACCCACAGAAAACACACAAAGACATACACACACAGAGACAACCACATAAATCACAGAAAGACATACATACACACACCCTCACTGAGACATCCACAGAAAAACACAGACATACACCCACCCACCCTCACAGACACCCACAGAAAACACACACCCTCACAGAGACATACACAGAAAACAGACATACACACACCCTCACAGAGACATCCACAGAAAACACAGACATACACACCCACCCTCACAGAGGCATTCAGAGAAAATACACAAAGACATATGCACACACCCCCACAGACATCCACAGAAAATGCACAAAGACATACACACCCACCCTCACAGAGAGACCCACAGAAAAAAATACATACACACACATAGAGACACGAACCAAAGCACAAAGAAAAACACAGACACCCACAGGAGGAAACATTTATGCACCTTGCATCCCCTAAATCAACATTGTGTGACATGCATGATAAAAAAATTACAGAAATTAAGAGATCACTTTTTAAAGAATCATATTTGTAAATGTGCAAACAAAAATAATTATGTGAATTCAAAATTGTACATTAATGATCTGGGTAGATGGGTAGATGAAGAAAAGTACTTTTAAAAGGTTGACATATGTTTCTTTGATTTTTCCCCATTTTCCCCAACCAAGAGCACCACTTCAAATATAGTGTACAAATGTTCCCATCTGTCAGCTGTACTTATGGATTTAGAAAATGCTGTAATCTATATGGTCTTGGTGGAACCATAAGCGGTGGTACTCATACCATTAGATCTGGTTAAATGCAGGATTTAGGCTTGTTGGTATGTATTTCAAAATTAAGTCAGCTGTAGTGTAAACTAAACACTAAACAGTTTTAAGTTAACCTGTCTCATTTCAAACACTGAGCAATTTTAGTCTGAGAGTATAGCATGTTATGCAGATATAAAAATCTTAGATAAAATGCCTACTTGCATCTTTGCATCTGGAAAGTCCTTGCATAAAGGGGCAGTAAACTGGAATGTAATATATATATATATATATATATATATATATAGAGACAAAAGATAAATGAACCAGTAGAAAGAATCCACTGAATCACTCCCAGGCGCTCACTATCAAATAAAGCAATGCCACAAGGTATATACTCTATACCCAGCACCTCATAGAGGTATATATATTTTCAGTAGGTAGTATCCAGCTGCCAAAACCCAAAAAGAATAGAGGAGACCTATCACTCCTCAAAAAGGGACATAAAAAGAAAGGGGCAGGGTGGCGCAGACAGCTCAAACTAAAAATATATATAATAGATAAAAGATAAATATATAAAATTTATACAGTTTATAGTAAAATATTATAGCAATGCATAGTTAAAAATAACATAAAATAAATAATTAATATAATGCAGTATGTTACAAATGTCCATAAGCAATATCAAAAATCCTAAACGATCAGAGGTAATCAGGAGCACATCAAATGTAGAGGATAGAGTCTTCAGATTTTAATCCCCTATTAGATGTGCACTTACTTGAATGAACCTCAATCACATGAGGTAAGAATGTAGCACTTTCAAAACAGAATGAGGCACTCCCTGTAGAAAAGATAGAATCATCCACTGGATCTCCCAGAATGCAGACTTCTGTATCTTGGAATATGGATAGTAGAATCCTCCAAAGGTCCTCGTGCTCTCTTTAGTAAGTAGTAACTCACTTTATATCAGCTTAAGTTTAGCTGCAATGTGCTTCTCTCCGAGTCAGAAAACACTCTGGAGGCTCTCTCTCTCTACTTCTAGATACAGAAGTCTGCATTCTGGGAGATCCAGTGGATGATTCTATCTTTTCTACAGGGAGTGCCTCATTCTGTTTTGAAAGTGCTACATTCTTACCTCATGTGATTGAGGTTCATTCAAGTAAGTGCACATCTAATAGGGGATTAAAATCTGAAGACTCTATCCTCTACATTTGATGTGCTCCTGATTACCTCTGATCGTTTAGGATTTTTGATATTGCTTATGGACATTTGTAACATACTGCATTATATTAATTATTTATTTTATGTTATTTTTAACTATGCATTGCTATAATATTTTACTATAAACTGTATAAATTTTATATATTTATCTTTTATCTATTATATATATTTTTAGTTTGAGCTGTCTGCGCCACCCTGCCCCTTTCTTTTTATATATATATATATATATATATATATATATATATATAAATATATATAAATAAATAAATCAATTTTAAAAAAATGCATATCTGCCAAAAGGGCACCTACAATTTGTGTATTGAGAAGGAAACATTTCGGCATGGTTTTAAATATAAAATTTCTACAGCATTGTCAAATAATCATAAATACACTGCTGCTAAAAAAAACAATTTATGTAAGAACTTATATTGTCAAGAGTCCATGAGCTAGTGATGTATGGGATATACAATCCTACCAGGAGAGGCAAAGTTTCCCAAACCTCAAAATGCCTATAAATACAACCCTCACCACACCCAGAATTCAGTTTAACTTATAGCAAAGATGCAGGGTGATAAAGAAAGGAGTAAAAAGCATCAACAAAGGAATTTGGAAATAATTGTGCTTTATACAAAAAAATCATAACCACCATAAAAAGGGTGGGCCTCATGGACTCTTCATGGACTCTTGCCAATATCAAAGAAATGAATTTATCAGGTAAGTTCTTACATAAATTATGTTTTCTTTCATGTAATTGTCAAGAGTCCATGAGCTAGTGATGTATAGGATAGCAATACCCAAGATGTGGAACTCCACGCAAGAGTCACTAGAGTTGGAGGGACAAAATAAAAACAGCAATTTCGCTGAAAAATAAATAAATTCACAACCCAAAAATAAGTTTATTCTCAAAAAATTAAAAGAAAAATTTAAATCATAAGCAGAAGAATCAAACTGAAACAGCTGCCTGAAGAACTTTCCTACCAAAAACTGCTTCCGAAGAAGCAAACACATCAAAATGGTAGAATTTAGTAAATGTATGCAAAGAAGACCAAGATGCTGCTTTGCAAATCTGATCAACCGTAGCTTCATTCTTAAAAGCCCAAGAAGTGGAAACTGATCTAGTAGAATGAGCTGTAATTCTCTGAGGCGAGGCTTTACCCGACTCCAAATAAGCTTTATGAATCAAAAGCTTTAACTACGATGCCAAAGAAACGGCAAAAGCCTTCTGACCTTTCCTGGAACCAGAAAAGAAAACAAATAGACTAGAAGTCTTCCTGAAATCTTTAGTGGCTTCAACATAGTATTTCAGAGCTCTCACCACATCCAAAGAATGTAAAGATCTCTCAAAAAAATTCTTAGGATTAGGACACAAAGAAGGGACAACAATTTCTCTATTAATGTTGTTAGAATTGACAACCTTATGTAAGAATTTAAATGAAGTCCGCAAAACTGCCTTATCCTGATGAAAAATCAGAAAAGGATATTCACAAGAGAGAGCGGATAATTCAGAAACTCTTCTAGCAGAAGAGATGGCCAAAAGGAAC